>NC_056728.1:595462404-595663191 GCF_019279795.1 Protopterus annectens
GGACAAACTAAGACTACATGTGGTCAAGGCAACAGCATCATTTCAAGTTTAGTAGGTGGGATTTAAGCTCCTTTTTAAATCAAGGAAAGGTTGGATCTAATATGGAGAGGGAGTTTGTTCCAATTTGGTGAGACATAGTGTTTGTAAAGTAGTTTGCCAATATTCATTCTGGGTTTATAAATTGAGAGAAGATGCTGATCAGCACTCAGGATAGGCTGGGGGGGTGTTGGGAGTAACATGGGAGACGAGAGCAGGGCAGGCAGAGGGGTTGTTGAGTATGGAAAAGGTAGTGTGGAGTTGTGATTGTTGAAGGTGCAGAAATTCCAGCCACTGAAGTTTGTTTAGTGAGAGGCAGTGATGTGAAGAGAGTGATTGGTTTCGAATAAATCTGGCAATTTTGTTGTATGTTTGGTTCCAGTTGCTGCACTGAGATAGTTTGGATATTGGTAAGGATGGGGAAAGCATATAGAAGACTAGGTAAGAGAAATGCCCGTGCAAGAGTGCGTTTAGTGGCAGTAGTGAGGAATTTTTTGTTCCTATAAAGTAGTCCAAGTTTTTGGTGGGTTTTTTTGATGGCCTGTTGTGTGTGTAAGTCAAAATTTTAGTTGGTTATCAATTATAACCCCAAGGAGTTTGGTCTGTCCATAATTGTCTTTATCCCTCTACTCATGGTTCTATTTTTTATTAGGACAGCTGATCATCTCACAAAAGTTTCTTCCAGTTCTGTACTTCTTTCATCAGTTATCCAGGCACTAAAGCTTTTGACCTCCCTACATGCACACAGGACGGCCCTCATTTGCCTACTGTATATACCTGAGTAAGTAATTTAACTTGACCATGTTTGGGGCAATTGATAATTTGGGTTAAGCTGATCAATGGTCTCCTGCACTGTACGCCTCATCTTCACCCATTTACATAAGATGGAACTTGGGTATCAGAGTTCGGTCTTCACTTAAACTTCATGATGCTAGACCCACTATCAGTACCCTTTCTTATGTCCTGAAAATTATCTGGAAGCCAGGGATTAGTGCTATCTTTCCAGTTAATTTAACTGGTAAGCACCACCACTTGAAAACGTTCTTGAAGCTAAAAACTCCTGACATGACATTTTGATAGACTGTACCCACAATGCCTCTCTACCTACATTAGTGTATAAACTACTACTTTTCCATGCTATATGCAGAAAAACAGGAGCCTTCTACCCTACTAAGACAACCTGCCAGTTACTCCTCACAAATGGAACATTCATCCTTTAAAACATTTGATTCTCTATTAGTAAAACAACAATGTAAATAAGTAGCTGCTGCTCCTCTACACAAGAATGGTGCTTCTGATTACCCAGAATGATTTACTGGTGTATGTAAATTATTGCCAATACCTACACTGACATTACTCTTTGGGCACGGTGATAAGGGCAAACTGAGTCAACAGTGAAACTAAAACATCAAAAACATTTTGTAGTCCCCATTTCGCTTTTAAACCACTTGCAGTTTCAACATCAGACATATATACAGAAGTGAAATTAACTGTAACACACAGAAGTATGAGAAGTGTAAATACTCTAAATGAACATTTAAAACTTTAATACTCTACTCTTTTGGGTTCAAAGGAGGTTACTAGGCTAATGTCCCTAAGGCCTTTACAAACCTAGCCATGTCATACACATGTTCCCTAATTTACCTTGGTTAGGTGGTCATTATTTGCAGAGCAAGTCTATGATCGGCACTGACTGCCCCTGTCCATGAGGGACATAGGTGCCACCCCCCAGGGTGAATTTATGGTCTCCCATCCAACTGTCTAGATTGCGCCTGAACAGGGCCATTGAGGAGCTCTGCTTCAAGTGAACTGGGAGTTTATACCAGATGAGCAGCAATCTCTGTGAGATGTATCTGTTTCTCCAACATGTTCTGTTACTGTCACAGGCTAGACTGGGATACCTAGAGTGAGTGACTGTTATCCCATTTGATTTGCAGATGTGCAGCTTTTCAACTAGAGCAGGGTCAGAGACTGCTCTGTATGCCAGGCACAGGATTCTTCTCAGCCTGTAGGATACACAGTACTGTGACACGGCTTTCAGTCTTTCCATGTATGTCATGTTTTGGCGACCCTGAAATTTCTTGGTGAGAAACTTCTGTGGTCTCTTTAGCTGCAGCAGGTATCTGGTGAGGTACATGCAAAAGGGATGGAAGTACTCTATTAGTGGTCTGATGAGGGTCAAGTACAGAGAAGTTATAACATCCTTAGTCATGGATGCGATGTCCTTACTTATGAGATGTGCAATGTAGAATTCTTTCCTTACCACCGTGGACACAAGGTGATCAAAGTTTAGATTGCTATTAAGCTGTGTTCTCAAATTTTACACCACTGGATTTGAGCTTAGCGGGGTGCCATCACTATTGCAATTTAAAGGGACTTCCTCTTTGGTAAAGAGGATGTGAAGACTGGTAGAGAAGGGTGAAGGCTGCCAGCCTAGTCACATTGAATTTGATACATAATTCTGACATTTGTAAAAATGGATATAAACTACAGGCTTGTTGTCTTAAATGTAAAGAAATGCTGAATCAACAATGTGGCAACATTAACAAAAAAATACAGAAGCTTCCTGAGGTCAATGAAGGCCAGTTAATACCAAATGGCGTAAACTCAACTTTATATAAAATATTCACTCGAACAGTTCCAAATAAGGGTATGAGAGCAGCAATGGAAATACACAGTAGTAGTCCACTAGGAATGTAAAGTCACAACACCAGAATCGCTTGAAGTATAACAAGTTTAATAACGCTTATGCCAAAAGGACATACGTTTTCGAGCTCCTTCATCAGAAAATACTTTGAAATGTAGTCAATACTGCTTATATACACCATCATACTTAATGATTTACTTTTGGAGGGCAGCATTAATTTGGACACTTTCAACTATCTCCACAATCAAAATCCAAGGGTACCTTCAGTTTTCGGAATCCCCAAGGTCCACAAAGACCCCAACGATCCCCCATTAAGATTGATTGTGGCTTCTGAGGGCTCCATTACCACTCCCTTAGCCAAGTATGTGGATGTAAAATTAAAGTGTTTATCTAACAAGGGTACTGTTGTTCTTAAAGACTCTTGGGACTTCTTGAGACAAATCACCAATTTATTTTCCAAAGATATTATTTTTATTACTTTAGATATAGTTGATCTTTTTGGCAGTATACCACATGATACGGGTTTAGCATGGCTTGAAGAATGTATGTTGCATCAAGGAGAGCTCAACAATGATACATTCAGGACTTGCCTGGTTCTTATGGAAACTGTGTCAAGAAATAATTATATGTTTTTCCATGGTGAATTTTTACAGGCAAGAAAAGGAGTGGCAATGGGGCAAAATGCTCCCCAACATACGCTAACCTAGTATTATCCTGGTGGGAAACACAATATATTATTTCTAGTGAATTTAGTAATTCTTGGGTCTTATACAAGCGCTTTCTTGACGATATTATTATTTTTTGGATAGACACACTTGAAAGGTTCTATCAATTTTGGAATATATAAAAAGAGTACTAATTTTTGGATTTCACATATACCATAAGTCACGATGAATGTAATTATCTGGATGTATTATTAAAAGGGGATAATCATTTCATTTCCAAGGTATACAGAAAACCGACATTTTCTAATTCCTACCTCCACTTTTCCAGTGGTCATCCTTTTGGTCAAAAGAAAATATTTTAAAAGGCCAATTAATAAGATCTAGTAGAATGACTTCTGAGGATATGGATTTTGACGGACAGCAAGTTCATTATGGATATGTTTAAAGAAAGGTTACCCCATCTTTTTATGTGATGAAGTGTATGAAATAGTGTTAGAAGGTAGGAAGGACAGATTTTCACCCATTTTAGGGTCATATGAATTCAATGTTAATAATACACCCATGTCAACAGATGTAACGGATGAATCAATTCCTTCCAATACTGATAACAATTTTTCCTCAGCATACATTATGGATTACACCGATTCCTTTATTCTCAAAAGTGTTTTAAACAAGGAATGGGAAAGGTTCCAAGAAATTACAGACTTGGATGGAGTGAAGAAGGAACCTATTAAATTTGTATACAGAAGGGATACAAATTTAAAAAACATCTTCGAATATGGTGGTACAGGCACTGTGAACTTTCAAAACCACAAAAAGGGAACTTTTAAGTGTGGTTCTTGTTCACAGTGCCAATATATTCAAACCGGCTCATTTTTAAATATTCCTGATCGTAACAAAACTATTACGAGTAAGGCTTTTGCCAATTGTAACACACAAGGAGTTGTGTACATTGCCACATGCCACTCCTGTTCTTCGTTCTATGTTGGAAAAACAGAGCGAAAAATAAAATCCAGAATTTATGAACATACTTATGAAATTAGAAAGGGGAATAGTAATAATGCCTTATTCCGACATTCACAAAAATGTGTTAATTCAACATTTTATTTTTTTGTACTTGAAATAGTACCTAAAGAAATCAGGGGTGGCATGTGGGAAACTAAATTAGAGTACAGGGAACTATATTGGCAGATAGTTTTAGATGCTACCAGGGAGCCTGGCTTGAATGATGTGCTCTCAATTGTACCTGTTCTCAAACTGAGAGCAGCAAAACTATAATTCAAATTTTGGTCACTAGATGGAGACAAAGAATACAATAATATAATTAAAATAAACCCTTTTTTAAAAGCATTATAAACACATAAATACATTATTTTATAGGTTGTTGGTTGAATTTTAACCATTCTTTTAACATGAAGCTTTTACTTTAAATTATGGATTAAATTGCTTTTATCATAATGTTTTTTGGTAATAACAGGTTTTTTAAATACTATGTAATAAAAGAATGTTTTTAAGTTTTAGTTTCAAGCTTCAAGGCAAAAAGGTTTTAATCAGAATTAATTAAATGAATTATTCAATTACTCAATAAACTGCTCTGGTGTATATAAGCAGTATTGACTACATTTCAAAGTATTTTCTGATGAAGGAGCTCGAAAACGTATGTCCTTTTGGCATAAGCGTTATTAAACTTGTTATACTTCAAGCGATTCTGGTGTTGTGACTTTACATTCCTAGTGGACTACTACTGTGTATTTCCATTGCTGCTCTCATACCCTTATTTGGAACTGTTCGAGTGAATATTTTATGTGGTTTTGGTAACGAGAATTCACTCACTCCATCAGCATTTTGGTAAACTCAACTTTATTATTTTTATGAATTTATGAAGATCCATAGAGATTTATATGTATGAGTTTTAGTGTATGTAACAGTATTTCATTTTATATTTTATTTTTTATTGCATTCTATATTCACATTCATTTGGTTATGGCTTTTTAGGAAGTTGGTTATCAATTGTAAATTTCATGACAGTTTTAATTAATTGAATGACCATTGAGTGTTTGGCTCCAAAATGTTATGTATTTAACACTTGTATTTTTTTCATTTTATCATTACGTTTCTGAAGAAGTCAGGTTCTGACGAAAGCAGAAATAAAGTTGAGTTTACGCTATTTGGTGTTAACTGGCCTTCACTGACCTCGGGAAGCTTCTGTATTTTTTTATGTTTTGATTTGGTTGCAGTGGTACATGCATCTTTTTGGTTTAAATGTGGCAACATTGCCCTCTGCTGTAAAGAAAACTAAGTCAAGCATTTCACATCTGTTCTTTGAAATTAAAATTATGTCTTGTATGTTTTTTTGATCTCCAGAGCTCGGAGTCAGTCTGTCCGAGCTAGCACATTCTTTCTATTGTTTTAACTTTAGGAATAATTACTAGAGTGTACATTTGAAATGTCTTTTATTGTTGTAGCTTCCTGAGCAGGTGTTAACTTGCTAACTAATGTAGCCTGTTGGCCTGGGAACCCCAGGCTAAGTGGCAAAATTATGTAACGTGTATACTGGGAAACCTACGTGTCAAAATGATGTAATCTGGGAGGGCCCAACAGAAATGTTTGTTAGTGATTTTAAAAACTATTGCTCACAGAGAGACTGTAAGCATTTTGATCTTGGACATCCATCTCAGCACTGCCTTAGGCTCTCTTTATGTAAGTAGTACGTTAGAAATGTGTTTTCTCCTAGAAGTAGCCAGGAATTATAAAGATAAGACCAAGTGTTTTTCTGTTATGTCAGAACTGTACTACTGAATTATTTTAAATTTCTGTGTGATCTCTAAATTCTTGAATAGCACTATGGTGTAGTAGTATTGTCTTGTGTTTTTAGTATTTATTATTAAACATTTTTAAACCCTTTTCAACTGTGGCTGGTTTATGTAGAGACAAGTTAAGCTCTGGAGTACACTGCATATTTATAGAGTTTATTGTACAAAGCCACTCTAATAAGCCTTAAGACTGTTTAGTCACACTTACCAATTGGATAATAATACTGCACAGTAATAATTGGACACCCTTTTAAGGGCCTTTGGGTAACTGCTAATTATTAGCTGGTGGTGGCAGGAATTACTACTGTATAGTCTGGGTATAGGGGCACAGCTGGAGAATCTGTGCCAGCCTTTCCCAGGAGTGTCTGTGAAATTATATAAATACTTATCTCAGTGTGTGTGTGTGTGTGTGTGTGTGTGTGTGTGTGTGTGTGTGAGCTGCTTGGGCAGGGACACAAAGCACTGGCTGGACAGAGTGGGCACTGGAGGTTAGCTTGCCAGTAGGCTGAGATCTACACCCTATAGCTGTGCCAGTGGGGAGTCTTATTGGGGTCCTGAAGAGCAAGGGAGCAACCAGCCCCAGACTGACTGTGATCTCTGTGTGCTCTTAAGGGAAATTGCACTTTACTGTGTGCACTTGTTATCCATTTCTCCTATATGAGACGCCCTCTCTGGTGTTAGTGGTGAGGATTGAGGCTCCTTGATTGCTGGGGCAGGGCACGGGCGTTACAGAGGATAATAATGCACTTTTTTGCATTTGGTTTTAGTCTGTGGCTTCGGCACCAATCATTTGCCTGTGTTAGCCGATTTTGTAACATGTTAACATTGGGGACTCAGATTGCACTCAGTTTGCAATCATCAGTGAACTTTGTACGACACAGGCCATCTACTTTAATATGGACTTACACGAAAGACTGCAAACAGTAGATGGCCCACCACAAATCCTTACGGTATGCAAATGGTAACTGGTCTACTGGTAGAGGTGGAATCCCGAGATTTGACCATATGCGTTCCATCAGTGAGCCAGCTGTCTAACATCTAGTGACATATGGGTTAATCCCCAGCTGGGAGAGTTTCTCAATGATACCTGAGTGAAGGATTACGTCAAAAGCCTTGGCTAAGTCAAGCTAGGTAGTATTTACTATTTTGCCTTCATCCAGGGTTTTGGTGACTTTCTCAAAAGAGTCCACCAGGTTGAATAAGCATGAGTTACTCTTTTTTTTTTTTTTCCAAAATTTTATTTCAATTTTCTTTTTTTCCAAATAATAACAATACAATAACTCAAAAACACAAATAAACAATACAAATACATATCTAAAGAAAACAGACAACAATCTTGTTTCAAGAAAATTATACATATATATATATATATATATATATATATATATATATACATACATACATACATGCAATACATACACTAGAAGTCACTACATCGTCAAGTAGAGAATGAGAATTCTTATGTTCATTTGGTCTCATAAGAGATAGTGGAATGGGGACAGTCTATATAGAAAGTAAAGATAGAAATTCAACCATTTATTGTATGGTTAGGGAAAATATCTAGATACACATATACTAAGAGAAGGGGGAAGATGCAAGAAAACTGGTTATACTACATTCATTTCTTATTAAAAGGTTAGCTTTTCATGTCAATTTGTGGGCGAATTTTATTTGTCAAGAATTATATCTAGTAAGTAACCCCAATATTTTTTGGTAATAGCATTTGCTAGTGTGTATCTTAGTACAGTTCCACATGACATTTAAAATATCAGCTGTTTGATCCGGACAATAGGGACATATAGGAAAAAGTTAGGATTGAATTTATTTAAGTTAGATAAGGTATAATATAGATTGTTATTTACCATAATTTGTGTATATAACAGCTTCTTGAAAGGAATGAATTTGACTGTATTTTCAATGGCTAGTTTCTTATTTTCTTCAGTCAGTGATTGATTTTTCTTCAGTCAGTGATTGATTTTTCGTTTGCCAATAGTTTCAAAATAATAAAGAATTCTGATGTTTTACACCCATTACAATTTTATAAGTGCTAGAAATTGTTTTCCCTCTAATTGCAAGATTTTCAAGTATTAATTTAACTAAATTTATATTCTGTAAGTCAGGTGCATTTGTGAGAATTTAGCATTTATAAGATGGTGAAGTTGGTTAAGGATAATACTATATTTCTTAGGAAGTTTGAATTCAAGTTTCATTTGCCCTGTGTTAGAGTCTTTCCATTGGTATATATCCCATATTGTGCAGTCTTTTATCAGGGGGTAGTTTGTTAGATTTACGGGTTTATTATTTATTAGTAGATTAGGATTTAGGTGTAACGGTTGTATAAGGGAAAAAGCGTCAGCTAATTGCAATGATTTAAATAGTTTCTGTGTTGTAAGAATCATGTTTTTAATTAGTGGGTGTAGATTCTTCGTGTATATGCTAGCCTGGTTTAAATTCAAGAATGGTAGGGATTTGATATTATAGCCAAGGGATTTCAACTGTTCATACCAAATTTTGGTCCACTGGGGTGTCCAAGTATTTATATACGAGTCATAGTTTATTATTTGTATTAGTCTGTAGACAGTAACTATACTATAGTAAAGCTTAAAAATCAGGCAACCCCCAATCCCCCCTTATCTTTGGCAAGTACAAGTTTTCCATATTTAATTTTGGTAGATTTGGGATACCATAAGAATCTTGATATAGCTTTTTCCATGGCAAGGAAGAAGTTTTGGGGAATATTTGAAAAAGTAGCATTTAATTGAAAGAATATTCTTGGTAGAAAATTCATCTTGACAACACTAGCTTTTGACAGTAGAGACATATTGATGTTCTTCCATCTATCAATATTGTTTTGAATACTAGTCCATGTACTTAGTAGGTTATTGTTTATAATAACTTTGAAGTCCGAAGTAAATTATATTCCTAGATATTTTATCGGATAGTTTATTTTGATCTCACTCATGGGAAAGTACAATTCTTTATGACCTAAAGGATTGCGGGGAAATATGTGTGACTTGTTTAAATTTAAGTTATAGTTTGAAACTACTGAGAACTCATCAATAGCTTTAAGTATTTTTGGGAGGTCAGTAGTGGGGAGTTGGAAGCATATATTTAAGTCATCGGCAAAGGCAGAGTATATAAGATTTGTATTGTGGATTCTGGGTATATGATGAAAAGTTGTTTGTGAAATAAACAGAAGGAGGGGTTCTAGATAAGGATTAAATAGGTATGGCGAAAGAGGACATCCTTGTCTTGTACCACTGGATAAGAGCATAGGGTTAGTTATAAGTTTGTTTACCTGTACAGTGGTAGAAGCTTTCTGATCCAGAACCTGGATCATTTTAATGAATTCTTGAGGAAAACTATATAAAGGCAGTATATTAAAGAGAAAGTGTAAGTTTACTCTATCAAAAGCTTTGGTTGCGTCTACTGTAAGGGCATATCTGGTCACTATTTAGTAGTCTTACAATGGTATCTAAGAGGAGGGTGTTGTCACTTGTTTGTCTGTTTGTCATAAAGCCCATTTGTTGTTGGGAAATAATAGAGGGGAGTACATTCTTAAGTCTATTTGCTATAACATGGGCTAATATCTTAAGATCAGTGTTTATGAGTGCTATTGGTCTATAATTTGCTGGATCTGTTGGGTCAGAATGTGGTTTAGGAATCAACACTGTCTTGGAGTTATTTAAGTATTTGTCTGTTATACCATATTGTATTATATAGTTGAAAACTTTTAATAACACTTTGGAGATAGGTTCCATGAATAACTTATAAAAATCAGATGTGTATCCATCAGGCCCAGGGGATTTACCTAGTTTTAGTTTGTTTATTGCAGCTTTTATCTCTTTTAATTGTAACAGTGATTTTAAGAGTTTCCTTTGATCTTCTGTAATTTGTGGAAAGTGTATATTATGTATAAAATCCTCAAATCTGTCTGTAGATGGTGATAAGGGTATATTGTATAATTTCTTATAAATATCTTCAAAAGCGCCCACCATATCTTGGTCTTTATATTTCACCTGTCCTTCATATTTTATTTCTTTGATCCTAGGAGGTCCACTTTTTATGTTAGTCTAGCTAAGAATTTTGATGGTGTTTGAGCCCATTCTGAATATTGATATATTGACCTTAATTCTAAGAAGGAGATATTTTCTAAATAGTGTTTGTGTAATTGTTTTTGCCAATCAATTATTTTTTCCTCAAGCTATTTACAACATTTTTCCTGAAGTTCTAGTTCAGCAGTGTTTATTTGATACTCTAGTTCATTCTTAAAATTGTTATATATTTTTTTGAACCATGCAGATTTTTGAATAATAATATCCCTGATGACCACCTTGGTAGCTGCCCATTGTATGTCATATGGAATTTGAGTGGATATAAAATCATTTTGGAGTTGGGCTAGGACAATCTGAATTTCGTGTGTTGTTTCTTGGTTTTGTATAATTTTAGGATGTAACATCCAGGTATTGAGATAGGAAATATTTTGTTTATGGGCTTGAAAGTTTATTAAAAGTCTAATTTTGGAATGATCTGAAAGAGTTCTAGGTGATGCAGCATAATTTAATTTGTTAGAAAGGAAAGCAAGGGGAATTAGAAAAGCATCTATCCTGGACCAAGTTTTATGAGTGGCTGAAAAGAAAGTGAATCTTGATATTGTTTTATCATATTGAAATTTAACATAAGGGTCAACTAGTTCAAATGTATTTTGTAATTCTTAAAGTGCTGTAGTGGTAGATTGTGACTGTCTGTTTTTATTATGCGATCTATCCTTATCTAGATTTAGTAAAGCATTCCATTCCCCACCTACAATAAACAGATGATTTGGGTATTTGGCTAATATATTAACGATTTCATAAATGAAGAGCTGTTGATTTGAGCAAGGGCTACATATATTAAGAAAGAGTAATGGTTTGTTCAAAGTATGATATTCAGTAGTAAATAAAACCCATCTTCCTTTTGAGTTAGCATCATAGGAAGTAATCTCTCCTTGGAAGGATTTATTTACTATAATGGCCACTCCCCTGGATAAAGAACTATAATTTGCAGCAACTATTATTTTAACCCATTTTCTTTTCCTTTCCCTAACCCAAAGTTGGTCATCTAAGTCAGTTTCTTGCAAGAAAGTTATATCAGCCTTAGTTTGGTATGTGAGGTGCATGATTACATTTCTTTTCTTTTTATCTACCATCCCTTTAACAGGTTATCATTTTTTATTAATATTTTGTTGAGGTTTCTCATTAGTTGATACTCAAAAATACAGTTATAAACTTTGTCTGTTAGTGTATTTATCTTAAGAATAAACGTTGTGACTTCTACACTCCTAAACTCTAAATAGGTGCCTAACCACCCATCCCTCTGTATTAGTAAATGTGCATGAGTTAAGAAACTAAAAGAGACTATTATTTTTAGCAACAAGGAGTAAATATTTTGTCTGTTAGTGTATTTATCTTAAGAATAAACGTTGTGACTTCTACACTCCTAAACTCTAAATAGGTGCCTAACCACCCATCCCTCTGTATTAGTAAATGTGCATGAGTTAAGAAACTAAAAGAGACTATTATTTTTAGCAACAAGGAGTAAATATTTATCAGAGGGATGTCAATAATACCCATACTGTTCCAAATGCGAACAATCATCAGCTAAAAGACTGTGCCCATCCCGCTCTTTTTGTTATTTATGTACTGCATATTAATTTTCAGACTTAATAGATTATGTTAATTGTACCCTTAGATATTATATAGAGAGAAAGAGAAAAGTAACTTTTATAAAAAGTTTTGTAGTAACAGCAACATGTTAGAATTCTTAACATTTCAAGAGTTATTAAAGAGTTTACAAAACAATATTTTCAAAAAACAAGTACAATATATGAACATTTAAAGAAGGCAGCACTTTAAAATTCAACAACATTTGCCTTATTGTTGCTAACAGCAACTAACTGTGGTTCTTTAAAATGTATTGGAAACTTCATTTAACACTGCACTGGCAAAAGCTATACAAGCACACCATTGTGAACTCATATATTAATAATTAACCAGTGCCATCTACTGGACAAACAGAGAGAAAAACAAAAGAAATGTTTTTGTACCTTGCTCATACACACATTTAAAAGTAACTCAATGGTTATGCCAGTAGAATAATGATTATACATTTTGACTGAAACTACTGTCTAGTATTTACACTACTTAAACTATATCAAAGGTTATTATCCCATTATTTAAATGTAGTTTAACACTCCTTTTTTGTAAGCTGTAAATGCATTTAAAGTAATTTCTCTATGCAGTCAGTGTTAGGTAGCTTTCCAGCTTTTAAATGTAGAAAGTAGTTATTAAAAGACAGTACCTTAAGTATTACAGTGTAGCAAAAACATTTTCTTTACAGGCAGGTAAGCATAGTTATTTAGAACACATTCCACATCCATTTGCTTGAAGTTTCCCATAAGAGTGGTATATTCTTCTGTCCTGTAGTTCTTTGGAGCTGTAGCACTTGTTTAGCCTTCCAAATGTTGTTTTTGGATCAAAAGATATGAAAAGAGTCGTCTCAGGCAGGATTTACTTTGAAGAGATACAGAAAGGTGGATTTTGCCTGGTCAGGTGTTTCCAGGGATATTTTTTCTTCTTTGTAATAAAATGTTAAAGTTGCAGGATATTTCATTTGGAAACAAATTTTATTTTCAATGAGGTTAAGTGCAGTATTTACTGAGTTTGCCGGTTTTGTTTAATTTCTAAAGGAAGATCTTGAGTAATCGTAATTTTATGTGCTCACTATGTAACATTCTTTTTAACTTTATAAGCTGACAGTATCTGTTGAACATGTGCTTAATTAAGCAGTCGGATGCAGATTTGCCTTGGAAGATCACTTGTTTGTGCACGTTTTATAGCTCTGTGGGCTCTTTCAATCACTATCTCATCCAGGAAATCTTTATTAGTGCAGGTACTAATAAATAACTTATTCTTAAAACAAACAAGACGTATTACTGTAGTTTCCAGATTTAATGTGCAAAGATTTTTTCATGACTAGTATAAATGATAGCTTTCCATTCTCCATGTACCTCAGAATCCAAGTTCCTACATACCTCTAAACACAGTTTAGTTTACAGTTCTTATATACTCTTTTAGTCACACACTTTAGATCCTGTTTTCTTTCTTTTTTAAGGGACTTCTGTGGGAAAGCATGTAATGCCTGTTTTTAGACTTTCCTGTTGTCCTTTTGTGAAAGCATGTAATGCCTGTTTTTAGACTTTCCTGTTGTCCTTTTGTGAAACCATTTAATATTTACTTGTAAACCCGTCTGCTGATGCGAGAATGCATGCAATATTTGCCTTTCAGAATTGTTTTTCTACTGATTCTATAAAAAGCTATGTCAATTTATCTGTGAGAATGTACATCAAGCTTTTTTTTTTTAATACTGTGACAAACATGCCTTTCAGGAAACATCTTGTAAAAAGCACATACTGCTGATTTTATAAAAAGCATGTCTATTCATATGTCAAACTTTTTTGCTGATAACATGTAAGAGAAGTTTCTTGTTTTTTTCACTTATTTTAGCCAGAACTATGTCACATAGTATGGATGCCAGTTTTACATTGCTAAGCTCTATATCAACATTCAAGCAAACATTTTATTCTGTGCTTTATCTTTCAGTCTATTTACAGCAGAATGGATTTTAATCCTTATTCACTGTTTAACACATACTCTAACAATAAGCAGCCTGTTATGTTACCTGGTCCCACAGAGGCCATGTTTTGGCCTTAGGGAGTGCAGGTAAGATGTGATCTCTTGAGATACTAGGCAGAGGACTGGTGTCGGTATGCTTTGGTGTATTACTGGTGGGGCCAGAGTGGTGAAGTTTTCACGAAATCTGTTGGCAATTTCCACCGCTGCAGTACAAGTGGTACCATCTATTACCAGTTCAGCGCAAAGCTGGGTGTTCCCTTTTAGGTTTTGCAAGTAATTAAAGAACGTCTTATGATTATCCTTAGCTAGGGATGCTACTTTAGCTTCATACTTGGCTTTAGTGGATTTCATGAGATTTCTAATTTGCTTGTTCAGCCGGAGGAGAGAATTCTTCCTCTGCTGAGGCAGTTCCCTCTTATTCATAGACATTAGTTTCTTCCTCTTGTTATAAAACCTGTTTATACTTGAAGTCCACCAGGGTGGCTTGTGTTTTTTTTTTTTTTTTTTTTTAGGAGGACCTGGTTTTGATCTGGTCAGGTACAGCCAAGTCTATATAGCTGCTTAAGTGTTTGTACAGGGCATCTGAGCAGACCTCTGTGTAGGAGTCATTGTTGTCTGTGAGTGTTGGGGGGGGGGTATAAAACTTTTTATACCATTGCTTAGTAGCTGGCTGTTTACTAATAAATAACTGACAATTTCTTCAGTTTTTTTGCTCCTGTGGGGGATCAGGACCGACAGTAACTTTGAAAGACACAGTTTTATGGTCCAACCTTACCAGGGAAGGCATCACACGGGGGGAATGCAGTGACTCCCCATGATGGTGAGTGCTACATCTAGGACATCTGAACCCCTTGTGGATGTGCTGACTATCTGTTCTAGAGCATTTGAATTAAAGTGCAGGAACCTCTGGGCGAGCACTTTTGTGCTCATATATGTCACCCAGTTGATGGAAGGATAGCTGAAATCACCCATGGCTAAGGTGTTGGGCTGCATGGAGAGTTATTCCAGTAAGTCAAGATAGGCAGTCTGCTTTTACTGGTTCATGGTGGAGGACCTATAGCTAGTAATGATGTGTTACGGTACTTTGCCAAGAGTTAACTAGACATGGAGTAGTTTGACCAGTCTCAAGGTATACTTGGCTTTAATGAAGATGGATACCCCTCCATCTCTGGTTCTTTCTTGCTCATTTTGAGGTCTGAACATAAGGAAGGTATTGCAGCCTTACATAGCTGGGGAGCACTCCGTGGCCTTGAACCATGTCTCAGTGACTGCAGAGATGTCAGCATCTTCCAAGGTGAGGAATGCTTTCAGGGAGTGCAGCTTCATGTTTAGACTTCTAGCATTAAAGCAGCAGAACCTTGAGTTTGCCTCAGGTGGATTTTGTTGTATCAGGAATTTTATTTTTACATTGCCTAAAAAGGCACTATGGGGGAGGCAAGCACCTTTGTCAGTATCCGAAAGCTTAGAGGAGACAAGTGCAGACCATTCTCTGGCAAAGCAGTGTGGTCTATTGACCATGTCATCCCAGGCTGACAGACACTGGATCCCCCTGGACTGACAACAGAAGCTAGGCTAATTACTGTAGCATCATCCTGGGGAAGGTAAAATGCTGTTTAGTGCTAGGGCCCTTTTGCCTAGGACACAGTCACAGTTCTCTCACATTTCTTTTCATATAGTCCAGAGAGATAATTCTCAACTCATTTACCACAACATGAACTATGACAGAGTCATAACGGCACTTGTTGAATAACTTGAGTGCATGTGTGATGTGACAGATCCTGGCACCTGGCAGGCAGCTGAGCGTGACCTTCTTGTCCAACCTGGTGAGGGGGAACCTCTGTGCATCTCACTCTGGAGTCACCTATGAAAAGGAGATTTGGTTTAGAGGTGCTTTGCCTGACGGGCTTATTTGTTGAGATATATGTGTGTGCTATGTGTAGTGGTTTTTATCTGTGTTCAGAACTGGTGGTCAAGGACACCATACACAAATGCTGCAGATATAGCAAACCTACTGGCTGCCACATTCAACAAAAACTTCACCCTCTGTCTCCCACTCTGCCCCCCCATCAGTGAATCAGGACATCCCCAGTACCTGCCACCTTCCCCTTACCTCTAGGGAACAGGTCATCACTGCCCTCTCAAAAGGCAAAAAATACAGTCTCCATGGCACCTGATAACATCCCAGGCTGCATCCTACAGGAACTCAGCCATGAACATGCAGCACCATCGGGCACCCTATTCAACCAAACCATGAGTACTGGCTTTGTCCCAGCCAAGTGGAGGACAGCCACTG
Source organism: Protopterus annectens (assembly GCF_019279795.1). Classification (NCBI taxonomy): domain Eukaryota; kingdom Metazoa; phylum Chordata; order Ceratodontiformes; family Protopteridae; genus Protopterus; species Protopterus annectens. Next base: position 595,478,532 of record NC_056728.1, read on the forward strand.
TCATCCCTTTACACAAAGCTGAAGCATCCAGCAATCTGGGAAACCCATCAGCCTAACTAGCCTGATCTGCAAGGCCATGGAATGGATTATCATGGATCTCATTAACAGGGACATTAGCAACCTCCAAACACTCAACCCCACACAGTTTGGCTTTGTCAAAGGGAGGTCATGTCTGTTAAATTTTGTCGACTTCCTTGAGAAAGTCACCAAAGGCATGGATGAGGGGAAGACTGTGCATATCGCCTACCTTGACCTAGCCAAAGCCTTTGACACTATTCCCCACTCGGGCATAATAGACAAACTGCCTCAACTAGGCATCAATCCATATGTTACCAGATGGGTAGCAAACTGGCTCACTGTTAGAACCCACCAAATAAAAACAGGGGAAGCCACCTCAAGTAGTAAACCATAACGAGCAGTGTACCCCAGGGATTGATCTTGGGGCCTCTGTTATTCAGGATATACTTCTTCGAAGTGCAGACAAAAACCAGTGGGCTATAGCTGACCAAGTTTGCAAATGACTGCAAGCTGGGGCAATCATCAATTCCACAAGTGATGTGGATGTCCTCCAAAAGGGTCTCATCCAAACAAAATGACTGGTGCCAGAAACATGGCCTCAAGCTAAATGCCAAAAAATGCATCATCATCCCCTTTGGGGAGAGTGACATCCCCACATATTATCACATTAAAAACAATGTCCTAAGCATGCAAAACAGTCGGGAGGGATTTGGGCACCCAGGCTGACAGCAACTTGACTTTTGACCACCATGTTGCTTCCATTGTACGGAAAGCTTTTTACATGTCCCACCTCACAAGTACGGGTATCTCATCCAAGGACAAGGAGGTCATAACATCCCTGTATTCTTCCCTTATAAGGCCAATTATTGAATAAAACACCCCTTCTGCATGTACCTTCCAAAGCACATGCAGCAGCTGGAGAGACCATAGTGGTTCCTCACCAGGGGAATCCAGGGCCTCAAGCATCTACCCTACACAGATAGGCTAAAAGCCATGTCCCCTCTACTCAGTTTCATATAGACTCCTCAGAGGTGACCTCTGTCTGGCATACAAAACAATCTCAGATCCTGCCTTGATGGGACTGCTGCATATCCGCAAGTCAAGCTCCACTCGAGTAACCTACATGCGCAAACTCAACCTGGTCTGTAACATCAACATGACTTGTTGGTGGGACAGATTTGTGTCCCAGAGACTCCCCCAACTGTGGAATAGACTTCCTCTCCATATCAAGCAGAGTACCTCATTATCCCTTTTTAAGCGCACCCTGGATAACTGGATGGGATACAGAAAATACACCCCTGGGATTCCACCAGTGTCTCTGCTGGATAGGGGCTTTGGGTGCTGACTTGTCAAAATATGAGCTAAACTTTTGGCTTAGGCTTACAAAGGCCTCGGGGCCAATAGTCTAGTAACTTCCTATCCTCCTATGATCCTACATAATGGTCTGTGCACTTTGTTTACATTTGGGAAGTCTCTGATCTTTTGGTAGAGTTCTAGTGAGTACCTCCATGTATGTGGGTCTATTTGTCATGTCTTTATTTTGTGTGAGAGGTGAACAGTGTGTACTGACAAGCTGTTTGGTATCCAGTTTGTAGTTAAATGAGAGAAGTGATTCCAATTTCATAGTGTACTTACATCTCTCATATAGGGTGTTTATTTGGTTGACTGTAGGAGTAAATGTTTTTCAGTATACATGATGCAATTACTCATTGCCTCAGTATTCTCATGCCAGTCAGGCTGGCAGTGGAAATGATGGGAAACTGTCCATTATAGCAGGTTTTTACCATGTGAGCTATTATGGAAAAGATTGGGCTTGATTGACCAGTTTTTGCGCAAAGACTATCAACGGCTGTTAAATTGAGGGCTGTGGATGACAGCTGTGGCAACGGTCCTCAGTGCGTAACTAAGATGCCTTTAGCACAACAGGGAAGCTTTGAGGGTTCCACTGACAGTTTAGGAAAAAACTATGTTTCAAGGCGTTTGCATCTATACAGGGCACCGCTAACCCCTGTTGCGGGATGCACAGCGACAACCTAACGCAAGGATTAAATACAGATGAAACTGAACAGTTTTAAGCTAATCTACCAATAAAATACACAATAAACCTTTTTCCAGCAATCCCCAACTCAGACATGGCTGCATTTACAGTCTTTTGCTACAAGGATGCGGGGGAGCTTTTCTTAATTTAAGATGGCTGGTTTAGTGCACAAGTGTAACAAAAACAGGCTAGATTCCACAGGTCTGAATCTAGACTATGCTATCTAGCCTAAAAATACAACTAAAAACAAGTTCAGAAAATATGTAGTCACAACAGTAAAAAACAGAAAAAATGCAGTGTTCAGATACCATGCAATTTAAAAAGTACAATAGAGACACAAAGTATACTTATTTTCTTAATGCAGAAATCTCAAATGTTTCCCCAACCTAAACAGACCAGGCTACCTCCCAGTGCACTAGATGGAAATACACTGACCTCTTGACATAAAAACAAGGGCTTGCTAAAGTGTAAGAACACACTACTTTATCCAAAAGCTAGCTAGAAAATGAATTTAGATCAAGTAAATCAGTAGAACTGACAATGAGAAGCAAAATGCACATTTTCAATACAATCACATGGCAAGGCAAATAACTCAATATTATCAACAGCAGTGTATGGTTTTCTGCATAACAGAAAGCTTAGAAAAGTCACACGTAGGGGGATTCAGAAAATTCTGCAAAGGGGTGCTTTAAGTCTGAAAATAGACATACATACCGCCAAAACTACAGTGGATATAAAAAAGTGTACACACCCCTGTTAAAATGACACGGTTTTGTGATGTAAAAAATTAAACAATAATAAATCATTTCAAAACTTTTCCCACCTTTAATGTGACCTACAACCTATACAATTCAATTGAAAAACAAATCTGTTAGTGGAAAAAATATAACAAATAAAAACGTACAATAAGCTTGTTGCATAAGTGTGCACAACTTAAACTAATACTTTGTTGAAGCACCCTTTTGCTTTAATTTGAATGTCTTCTTGAGTACACACCTGCCATCAATTAGAGAGTCTCGACTCTGATTAACCCCAAATAAAGTTCAGCTGTCCTCGTAGGATTTTCCTGACATTTACTCAGTTGCTTGCTACAGCAAAAGCCATGGTTCACAGACAGCTTACAAAGCATCAAAGGGATCTCACTGTTGAAAGGTATCAGTCAGGAGAAGGATACAAAAACATATCCACAGCATTGGATACACCATGCAACACAGTGAAGACAGTCATCAAAAAGTGGAGAAAATATGGAACAACAGTGAAGTTGCAAAGAATTGGACATCCCTCCAAAATTGATGAAAAGACAAGATAAAAACTTGTCAGGGAGGCTGCCAAGAGACCTACAGCAACACTGAACGAGCTGCAAGAATTTCTGGCAAGTACTGGTTGTGTATTACATGTGACAACAACCTCCCGTATTTTCCATATGTCTGGACTATGGGGTAGGGTTGCAAGACGGAAGGCTTCTCTTAAACAGAAAAACATCTAGACCTGGCTAAAATTTGCAAAACAATACATCAAGTTTCCCAAAAGCATGTGGGAAAATGTGTTATGGTCTGATGAGACCAAGGATGAACTTTCTGGCCACAATTCCAAAAGGTACGTTTGGCGCAAAAACACTTTGAATCACCAAAAGAACACCATCCCCATGGTGAAGCATGGTGGTGGCAGTATCATGCTTTGGGGTTGCTTTTCTTCAGCTGGAACTCGGGCTTTAGTCAAGGTGGAGGGAATTATAAACCGTTCCAAATCAAGTCACTTTTGGCCCAAAACCTTCAGGCGTCTGCTAGAAAGCTGAAGATGAAGAGGAATTTCACCTTTCAACACGACAATGACCACGAGCATATATCCAAATCAACAAAAGAATGGCTTCACCAGAAGAAAATTAAAGTTTTGGAATGGCCCAGCTACAGCCCAGACCTAAATCCAATAGAAAATCTATGGGTGAACTGAACAGGGCTGTGCGCAAGAGATGCCCTCGCAATCTGACAGATTTGGAGTGCTTTTGCAAGGAAGAGGGGCAAATATTGCCAAGTCAAGATGTGCCATGCTGACAGACTCCTACCCAAAAAGACTGAATGCTGTAATTAAATCAAAAGGTGCTTCAACAAAGTATTAGTTTAAGGGTGTGCACACTTATGCAACCAGCTTATTGTATGTTTTTTATTTTTTATATTTTCCCCTAAAAGATTTGTTTGTTTTTCAATTGAATTGTTCAGGTTTATCGGTCACATTCAAGGTAGGAACATTTTTGAAATGTTTTATCGTGGTCTCATTTTTTAGATCACAAAAACGCAGGGGTGTGTACACTTTTTATATCCACTGTAGGTACATCATGTGCAGAAGTAAATCATACCTAAAAATATGTACTTTCCTCCAAAATAGGGACAGTTGACAGATCTTACTGACCTATTTTAACCAACTCCCTGGGTCTGACACAGGTCTTTGGCACAGCTGCTCTGTAACTACTGGGAAAAACATTACAAATCAGAACTCAGAAGTAATGAAAAAAAAAGTGTGATTAGTAATTTGAGATTTCCTTACTGGAAAAAAAATAAGAAAAAAAGATTCTGTTGGCACCTGCTAATATCTCTTAGCCTAAAAAATGTCAACACAAGTTTAACAATCTGAAATCCTTGTTATTTAAAAACTAGTGATTTGACAGATTTGAACTACACTGAAAGAAGCTTTAATCTATTACCAGAAATAAATCTGCTTATAATGCAGTAAAAAAAATTGTTGATACAGTTCAATTTTAGAAATGTCCAAGCAGCAGAGGGGAAATTACGACAGCAGATTATGTATCTATACTACGTCCAGAGAGAAGATCCTAAACATAATTAGAACAAGACTGACTGGACATTCCTAGCTTATCACTTCAGTTCTATGCTTTAATGATTGCCTATAAAGTAGTATTTCCCTGATTGCATTTAAATGTCGAAAGTGGAATACTGAATCGCACTCGTGACAAAAAAATCACAGTACACTCAGAGGCATAGCCTAAAAATGTAATTTTTTTGGTCAATCTGGCATTCCAACAGAAAAGTTAATAAGCAAATATGCAAACTATAATATACATATTTAACCATAGGTCAAACCCAAAATGCTAGTTTTTAAATTCTATTACATTTCTCTGCATATAAATTTTAAAAATTATAATCGTGATATATTCCCGGCTATACTTTAAGAATATTCCCATTCATGCTACACAGCACATGCTATCTAATAGAACCAAGTCACCCTTGGATGACTTAACAACTCAGCTCAGATGTACTACAACACACACACTGAAAACAAGAAAAATAAACTTGTTATGTAACTAACTGCTTAAGTAAGAACATACCTATAACAAACTTACTGTATGCCAGTTATGTAAAGACAGTAACGCAGTAACACACCTTGCGGTGCCAAAAAACAGCAGTCGGAAGTGAACACCAACCATAACACTATATGATATTCTTCTCAGAAAAGATGCGAAAATTAAGAATTTATTGACATCCATTTGTCAAGCTCATACAAATATACTTAAGAGTGGAGACCTGATCATAGTTTTCTTTCACGTACCCAGAGTATTGACACAAAACAAAAGAGAAACACTGCAGCAAAAGTCAAATATTCTGCCTCTCCCAAGTTTAATGCTACCAAATAGCTTAGTATACTTGACCTTCATGCTAACATTTCAAGGCTATGGGCTTTATTCCCACACTAGATACTTTAATTCATATTCAACTAATGACAAATGAAGGACAGTATACGGGATGGGAGAATTTCTTCAAGACAGACATTAAACAGAGGTCACATCAGCCTAACGTAGTTGCAGTTCAGATGTACAGTAATAATATCATGGCACTTATCAAAAGTGTAGGGGAGGTCTCCTAGTGTCATAGCCAGATTTCTACTGTTCAACGTAAACATCACCACAAGTACCCTATGAGTTCAGTGGGACTCACCTATGAACAAATGTATAAATAAATAAATAAATAATCTGCTAGCTACATCTTTGCCTGTTCACATGTACTACTGAAGGGACAAAAAGGACCTACAAATGTAATAAAAACAAACGAACAGAGTAGGGAAACTTTACTTGCCAATGACTGTTTAGCAATTATTTATTAGTTATTTATTTTATTTTTATTATTTTACATTTGCTAACTGGGACAGTCCAACCAGATACATGTCCATTTTCAGTGGAGGCCCGGGGAGAAAAGCTCTAAAGAAACATATATGCAAGACATATAAACAAAATATTCTAACATGTTTCTAGTATATACAACAAGACCATATAGATGAGCACACATTATTAAGTCATTGACAAAGACATATAGAATGATCAATACATATACAAACAATATTAAAGTATGCTAAGTATCTAGAGTCACATCATGCATCTGAATGTGGTATTGATAAGACTGTACAGTCCTATCAGGAGACTATATGTTTAAGGGAAGAGTTACTGCAGTAGTAGAGTAGGACTGAAGTTAGTCTGGTGTGGAGCAGGGACATAACCATTTGTTGATGAAATGGCTTTTGATAGACTTTTCAAATTTGGATAGAGAAGATTCCAGGGTAATGGATGAAGCCAGGGAGTTCCAAATTTTGGATATGTAAGATGAGTAGAGGGAGTCACCGGCATGGTTGTGGGATCTAGCAACTGTTAATAGTAACTTATCTGTGGAGCAGAGTTGCCTAGGACAGGAATACTGCTGAATTAGGTTGCTTAAAGATGGTGTTTTATTTGGGTGGGAGAGCAGCTTATAAGTGATAAGTTGATTATAGATTTGTAAATCTGGCAGTTCAAGCCAGTCCAATTGTTTTAGGTTATAACAATGATGGGTTCTAAAAGATGTGTTATTAGCAAATTTAACTATTTGATTATAGCAGGTTGTCAGTTTGCTGGTTTCTGTTTTCGATAGATTTGTTAGGATTGGGGATGCATAAAGTAATGTTGAGAGCAGGTGAGTGTGAGCAATTGTGGTCCTAGCAGTATGGGTCAGGAAGGATTTGTGTTTGTAGAGACTACCTAGCTTTCTGTGAGTGTTTTTCTAGATTAATGTGGATATCAAATTTTAACTTATCAACTGTGACGTCTAGTAGTTTTGTGTGGGATTCGGGTGTGATAAGTGTACCATGTTTAGAGAAGATATTGAAAGTGGCGGTAAGGCTGGTATTTTGTGAGGGGTGAAATAGCAGGATCTTGGTCTTTTTGGGGTTAAGAATGAGGCCATTGTTAGTAAGCCAGTTTTCAACTGAGTGGAAATTATCCTGGGTTTTATTGTGTAGTTCTTCCAGGGTTGAGGCACTGCATATTATAGAGGAATGGTCTGCGTATTGGATAAGGCTAGTGCTATTTGCAGCTGAGTGGAGGTTGTTTGTGAAAATTGAGAATAGCAAGGGACCCAGTATTGATCCCCGAGGTACCCCAAGAGTGACTGGTAAAAGTGGAGACAAGTTATTCTTCCACCGTACTGCTTGCTGCCTGTCCCTGAGCTAATTTTAGAACCAGGACACTGTTTGGTTGTCTAAGTCTAGGTTTTTGAGGTGGCAGATGAGTTTATCATGGCTAACCATATCAAAGGCTTTTAATAGGTCTAAGAAAGGGGCAGAAGTAAGTTTACCATTGTTACTGTTATGGTTTATGGTATCTGTGAATGCTAACAGAGCTATGGCGGTACTATGACCTGGACGGAAACCATGTTAAGTTGGGGATACGAGTTCCTGATTTATAAGGTGGGACATTAGTTGATGTTGGATGCATTTTTTCTAATATTTTAGCCAGTGGGGATAGACTTGCGATTGGTCGGTATTTGGATATGTCATAGGAAATGCCCCCTTTGTGAAGAGGCATGATATAGGCAGTTTTCCAAATCAGGGGCACTGTAGCTTCAGTGATTGATCTATTGATTAGTATAGTAACTGGTACAGCTATTTCTGCTGCTGCCAGCTTTAGAAATTCATTGGAAAGGGAATCTGCTCCTAGTGTTGTGGGTTTCAGCTGGGAGAGTATTTTTCTTATGTAGGAGGAGCAATACAAGCATTTACATCATAGGAGCTCAATATTATATTCTGTGCATCTCTGCAGTTATACAATATTGTTACTACCCCATCTTTAAGCAATTAATTGCGTGTGAGTGCATGCACAATTTATACATGCATGTCTACACTTCAGGCTCAATGGAACCTTCTTAATCAACTAACTCACTGATCTTTACTCTCATATTCACATGCAGTTCCACTGAGATATATAAAAAGAAGCTGCAAATTTAGTTATAAAATGGCTAGAATACAGATGAAACATTTCCTTTGTTAACAATAATTTAGCAGGAAAATTGAGTACTTCATATCATCAGAGATGAATATGAAGTTTTATGCAGTCCTTACAAAATGTTGCTTACCTCAGTTTTAAACAAAACCTCAGGTGTGTGTGTGTGTGTGTGTGTGTGTGTGTGTGTGTGTGTGTGTGTGTGTGTGTGTGCTCACATGTGTTAGAAAATCTCTGACAGTGGCAGTTTAATCAGAGGTGTGTTTTTTCTCTTTTTTTGCTATAATTACTCATTTCTTCTATTGTCTACACCCCATTCATCATACTTACTTGGAGCCATAGGTTTTACCCTGGTAACAGCACATTCTGGTGCAAAAGCAGTTGGCACACGTGCCTTGGGCCTGAGAATGCACTTGGTTGTGCCCTTATCAGGGCATAATCCACACCCTTGGGGTGCCTTAATGCTTTCATGCATGCTCATGTTTACTTTAATATTGTTCTTATGTTTTTTTTTTTTCATTTTTTTTATCTTTTTATATTCAATTTAGACAGTTTGCTCTTTTTGCATTTTTAAATGCACTTTTTGTAGCTGATCTCTGGAGCATTCAATATTTGATGATAGAATCCAAAAATCAGTAGCTGCAATATTCCAGTTAGAGAACATTAAAAGTCATGACTACTGAAATGTTTTAGGATTACCATTGCTGAGGGCAGCTTTTATTTTGAAATTCCTTATTACAACATATAACAAGTAATAAATGTCATATTATAAGCTGTTTAAAACAAAGAAACCAATGTCAGTACAAAGAACTCTGGAGTCTAAAGTCATCCTGGAAGACAGGTTTCTGAGGTCTCCATGGAAATGCAATATTAGTCAAGTTACAGAAGGAACAACAAAGCTTTATAATACAAATACTAAAAAATTGTTAAACTCTTCAAAACTCAGAAAAAACAAAAAAAAAATGGGAAGGAAGACTTCGCATTTTATAACTGATTTTAATTACAGTGGATAACTGATGAAAATTTTTCAAGAATGATAAGGCATCTCATACCTCTCAACCTCATAACGCAAGAAATCTGGACAAAGCCAAAAATAATATTGGGGACAAAGGCCCCAAAACAGGGACAGATTTTAAATATTGCTCTTATAAACATAGAAAGTTGCTAGAGAAAAAGAGTTTGTGTTAGCATGCATTTTATGACAGATATGAAGTTTGACACTCAAATGATTGTCACTATTTGGTGACTTCAACCTGGAGTGGTTTTATAGAAAACAACAAATCTTATAAGGAACATGCCAAAAATATGAAGCAAAAATCTGGACATTCTGTGAAAATCTGAAAAGTTGAGAGGTATAGCGCATCCTTTGAAAGGCAGTATTTCAGTTCAAGAAATCAGTATATTACTGGTGAACAGATCAACACAAAAAAATGAAAGCAAATGGGAATAGACAGAACATGAAGACTGCATATAAAACTTTTTCTTTTTATTCAAAGAAAGCTAAAGAGAGTTAAGAATATACTACAGTTTCAAGTTCACTTTTTAAGGTACTTAAGAGCTATTAAGTCTTCTGAAATTTTTGCTTGCCCATTTACCTGCTGCATACCTCAACATCTAAAATGTTATTCCTGATCACACTCACAGATGGGCTACCAGGGAGAAGATGGATTTTGCAAATGTTCCTGAATGAAGACAATACTGTTGGCCTGAAATCACTGTTCATGTGACATTGTGTACTCTTGTCCACGAAGAACTACTTAATAGACCCAGACTTGCCTACAGCTTTCATAAACAAATATATTGGGAAGTTGACATAATGGTTAAGCTGTTTACCTCGAACACACAAGATGCAGGGTTTGATTCTCACCTTTAAGGGGAAACTGGCTAGGTTTAAAATGGCCTGCAAGGACAGCTAGCTTAGTACTTACCTACAGCCTATAACTTGGAAACTACTTCTGCTTCTTTGTCAACCCCCACCTTCATAAGCTGACAGAGAAAGCAGGAATATAGCACAAAATCAGTTAACTGACACATCTGTTATTGCACATAGTAGCCTTCAAACTTTTTTTTCTTCAAAACTAGTTCTAGCTGGTAACTATTCAGCTCACATTATTAATACCATGACCAGTTGAACTTATGTCCCCTATGTTTTTTTTTTTTTGGGGGGGGGGGGCATACAAACTTCACAGTGGAACTACTATACAAGTTCACTACTTACCTGTTTGGTATTTAGGTTGTACAGCAGTACATCACCAGCAGCTGTAGCAGCACACACACTCTCTTGATCTGGCAAGTCCTGAATTCCAACAATCCATCCACTGCCATCTTCAGGGAGGAAATCTTCTCCGATCAAAGATATCCTGTTCAGCACCTAAAATTTGTACAAAAATAGTATCACTAAAAACTGAATAACATTCTTACTGGTACCCATTTAGTAAATAATACTAAACAGAATACAAATAAAACAATGCATTGCACGAACAGTACAAAATACCAATACAGCAACAGTGCAGCAGCAAGTATATGTCAGGCCCATTCAATCCAAACTTTGTCTATTAATGCCAAAATCCTAGTCAAGACAAAAATAAAAAGAACTCAAAACTGGAGAGGGGAGCAAAACAAACATGAAAGACTATCAGGACAAATAATTCTACAACCTGGCTCTGTTGGGAAGTTTTTTTTTTTTTAACTTTTATAAAGTGTTAAAGATAAAGATGAATTCTTAATGAGAAATAAAATGTTAAATGTAGGCTTTTCTGGTGGTGGAGAGTGATAAAGTCCTGACTGTGGTCCAACTGACCAGGATTTGATTAGTGACCAAATGACCAACAGAGCAGCAGAGAGAGATGGATGTGCCTCTCTGGGGTGGGAGGGCATTCATCCAAGACACTCACCAAGAGAGGTGTGGTCTACAAAGGGGAGTTGTACTTGGACATGGTCGACTAATGGGGAGGGGGTGTTGGTATGGCATATAAAGAATCTTCCCCCACCTCAAGATGAAAGCAAAAATGGCAAAGTCCAAAAACACCCAGAGGATCTACAACCAGCCCCAGAAATGCTGGAATAACTCTGAAGGAGGGTAGGTGTCTGCTGGTAGACCCAGCATGGACGTGGGGAACTGGGGAACTAGGCAGGTAAAAATGATGTCCAAAAGGGGACCAAAAAGAAGTTACATGTTAAATGAAATACAATGACTTAATGTTTAATTACAAAGACTAATCCAATCACATTTTAACTTTCTCACCATTCATTTTATTCAGAGAATGGTTACAGTAGCTCTCGAGCTTTCTAATCAGTACCCACCAAAAATAAATAGCTAAATCTAAAACAAGCTGGTCAGTAATCCAGTATGGCAAAAGGACAAATTATTTTGCTGTGTGAAACTTCAGCGAGAAAAGAATACTTTAATGGAATTGAGATAGATTCAATAGGCACTGATACAATACTCCTTACTTATTACTTTCATGCAAACATTAACAGCAACTTCTGCTGTCCATTTTTACTCTATATCAGCCTACCTGTAAGATATTCATGGTGGGCAGTATTTACCCTAGTCATATCACTGGCCTTTTCAAAGTTGGTATGTTATTTTGTAAACTGCACTGTTACCACTGTACAGTGCAAATTCATTGCAGCAAACATGAAAGAAAATGTACAGCTTAGAAAAAGAAGACATGCATAGCTGGCTCCAAATAAACATGTTAATGTATATTTGTCACTCAGTATTTGTATCTTTCCACTGTACATACATACATATATTTTGTGTATGTGTTGGGAGAGCATAATACTTTAACATTTTGGTTATTTTTCCATGTTAATCTTAAAGGCAGGCAGTGCTATTTGCCTACTTATTTCATTTCAAAAACAACAGGAGGATACAAGATAGGCTCCAGGTTATAAAGCTTTAATCAGGCACAAGCGCTTTCACATCTGCTTCTTTAGGTGCATAAAAACAAACTGAAACTAGTCATTCTTTATAAAGCTTTAATCAGGCACAAGCGCTTTCACATCTGCTTCTTTAGGTGCATAAAAACAAACTGAAACTAGTCATTCTTTTAAACATTGCTGAAAGCATCACATGACAACAATACATCACGTGTCTATATACACTCCATTACTATAAAATATTAAAGCTGTATGGTAACCACAAAATAACGAAGTTGTTTTTAAGAATATGCATTTTAACAATGTTTTTACAGTGCAGAAAGTATTTAAGAAAATATTTTATGATTTTCTTTGAATATTTAGTTATTTTGTGGTTACCATACAGCTTTAATATTTTATAGTAATGGAGTGTATATAGACACGTGATGTATTGTTATCATGTGATGCTTTCAGCAATGTTTAAAAGAATGACTAGTTTCAGTTTGTTTTTATGCACCTGAAGAAGCAGATGTGAAAGCGCTTGTGCCTGATTAAAGCTTTATATCCTGGAGCCTATCTTGTGTCCTCCTGTTGCTTTTGGATACTTTGCTGTAGTTTTGCTGTGGACACAAGGACCTGCAAACGAGTGTTTTTTATTGCTCTTACTTATTTCATTTGCTAACCAGCGGGCAGAGTGGCTCAAGGGCCATTTTCATTAATGACTGCAGCCAAAGGTACTGATGCGGATTACAATGGAAATAAAGACATTACAGTACACAGAATATCTCCCACTTAGCGCTGTGGTGAATGGATGCACAAAGACAATGCTATTTATTTCACAGTACTGTATATATCTTGTAGGATCCTTCTGTGGGGCTGTATTTTGGTTTTATTAATTTCAAAAGACTGTAATACTACAAAGTCAGTGGATGTGGTCTCCATTCTGTCATCTGCAAGAATGACCTTTAATTAGAGAATGCCAACTGCAGAACAAGTTAACATTTCTGACTGATTTTTTTATTATTTTATTTAATGTAAAGATTTAAATTTCACAAACAAAATCCCTTCCAAACAACAAAACAAAGATGACGTGTAATAACTGAACAAACAAATAGCTATAATCTCTAAATATATACATACATCTTTCCACAAGCAAAATAAAGATGTGCAATATCTCATATAAGAGTTAAATACAGTCACAATATACAAAAAAGTAATGCTATGAAATCATACAATATATAAACTAATAAGATCAAATATAAAAAAAAATAAAATCATTAATTAGAATTAGAATCACATTATTTTAGTAGAATCTCCTACTTACTTCAAAATATTGTATTTATGTCTTAACTTTTATTACCCCAAATTAATGACATGCATGTAATATAATCTTACATGCACAAATCATTTTACATCACTTTAAGTCCATGTTCTTAAATTAATGGGAATAAATAAATAAATGCCTGTTTTGGACTATAATCTACTAATACTTGGTAATTAGTTATTGCAATTTAACTTTGATATTGTCATAAAACAATGTTATCCAGCTGCAGACTGCATATCAAAATATATGGTAAATTTATGTTTCCCAGTTCGTAGTTTATTTTCTTGCTATCCAAAAACAGTTCACCAGTATGACTGCCTGGCATATTGAAATCATTACCTTACCTAAACCCCACATTGGTCCTAGTGTGCACTGTAATACTACATGACTGTCAACCACACTATGGTAGCCATGTGTAGGCAGTCCATATATTGCCCTGCAGGTAGCCATAAAGTAGGCCATGTTCCCCATATCTTCGCATGTCCCTGGCCATACAACTTTGCACAGACAACATCCCAATCCACCTTCCATGGCCCCTGCAGTCACATATTACACCACATAAATTGTTCTCCCACACACAGGCACAGGAGGATTGCCTAATATCTGTTATCCTACCCTTTGTAACACATACTGCAAATTTCCTCTCTGCAGCTGACCATCAGAGGACACCAGCTCTTCTCCTCATTCACCAAGTCTGCTGGACTTGCCTTAGCCTCTTGTACAACATCATACTGCTTCCGGGGGAGTTTCCCTAACTCTCACCATCCCATGGCAGCCTTGCAGCCCCACAACTGCTGCCTTTGGGAGCTGCATGTGCAGTTGCCTGACAAAGCATCACTATGCATATCTAGCATGGAAGCTGCCAGGCTTGTTTCTCTGCTTTAGCGGCCTCCCACACCCGTAGGACAAGAGTGCAGACATCGGCTGCTCACACTCATCCTCTCCCTGTGGCCTCTCCAGTGTCTGCACCACTAATCAAATACTGGTCATCTGAGAAGCAAGAGCTTTATTCTTCTGAGCCAAGGGGCTACTTGCAATTCTAATCTTTTATGTGGACACATCAATGTGTGTTATGTTGGCAAAGCATATACAACACCATTTTACTTCTCCACATATTTTTATGCCCAATAGTATTAAATAGACTTACAAATGTTTTCCTTTACTGTCTCTCTCATTTTTTCTTGTTATCCATTCACCTTATATCACTTCTGCAGTAGCCTTAGCTATACTGGTAGATTACCATAGATTATATAGCCAGGGAGGAGGAAGGATTAGTATCCAGGAGCCCTTGAGAAGGGTCCTAGCAAAGTCTATTCTGGACCAGGAAAAAAGATTTGGGTTTGCAGTGCTTGGAAAAAGTATTACAGAGGAGCAAGTAGCTTTCTCTAGAACTGGAGTCCATCCCTTTTCAATATGTCATCAAAGAAGGCAAGAGCAAGACACCAGTAGAATGTGCCTTCATCTTTCCTGTATTTGTTTTACCATGGGGGAAATAGCAAAAAGAAATAGAAAGGGGCAACCATCTGGAAATGGTCTGTTTTGATAAGAGTTGCCCTTTCTGTAACATCATAGGAAAGACAACTGTTCAAGCTTTCCTAAGGGACTTAGTGCTGTCAAGATAATACCAGCACTGCCTGTGCACATCCAGAGTAGTGGGACTCCACTCTACCTGGTTTTAGAGGTTCAGGAAGGAATACAGGGAGAATGATGGCTCGATTCCAAATAAACTTTTCAAACCTACAGTGATTGTGTTCCTGTTTTGTATATCCAGTGATTTTGGTGCTTTGAAGGAGTGGAGGAGTTGTGTTTTCATCGATTCCAAATAAACTCAAACTACAATTGGCATGAATGAGGGATCTGTTCTTAAAATAATCCTATAGCAAATAGGGTACACCCATAATCACAGCTTCTAACTCAGACTCTTCCACATTTCAAAGCAATGAGCAAAACACTCTTACAAATCATTAACCAAAAACACCCAGATGAGCTGGTTCAAAAGGAGAGAAATTTAACTTTTCCAGCATAAAGTTAAGATCCCAAAAAGGAGCCACTTGTATTCTGGGTTGTCTTAAATGCAAAACCCTTTTTAAGAACAGCTTGAAAGTTTAAGTGAAGGATCCATGTCAGAAATACTGAAATGGCTAACAAATACACCACCTTACTAAAAGGAATAACACAGGCCGGAGGACAGCAACAAGCACAAATGCAGCAGCACCAGTTGTACAGGATTCCCGATACAGCCCTGGTTATTACAGTGGCACCAACTAAAATATTTCTTCTACGTACCAACATATTTACTTATTGCCTCCTTTAATACCTGCTGCCCATCCTCAAAAACAAGGTCCCTAAAAGGTATCAAAAATGAACCAACCAGTCAATTAGTTTTTGCTTCTTCAGACTAGGGTGTATCAAACTCCTCCAGTCTTATGTGAGGTGATCCAGTCTGTGGGAAAGCTTGTGTAATTGCCCTTGGCCAGTTCCATAAGAAGGGAGAACCACTGTTGGCTTGGGTCAGAAGGAAGTCATTACAATGATTTCTGGACAGATATTGGTGGAAATGCCTAAAGGAACCATTCCTGTTCACAGAAATGAAAAAGTATCTGTTCTCCAGACCTCCATGCAAGGAATCCTGGAACAGAATTGCCTGTTTTGAAAGGAGGCAACAGATATAATGGAGCTATTCCCCATAATTGAATCAATTACTATAAGACGCTCCCCATTTAGCTTTCATTTCTGCGGGTCTGTCCTGGTCCTGCTCAGATAACATTTTGCTCTGATGTAATGTAGGAAAATTAAAGGTTAAACAATGCTTCAAAGCAACCTCCCAAGCTACCATATTCAGCCTACTCAGAGGCTAAAATGTGGTGCGCAGTATTGTATCGCTGTGTTGACTGTCATCACCTGCAAAGGCCTCAGGAACAGAGGGGTGAGGAGATTCTATAGCTAGATCAAAGCAAACACCTCTTTTCACATTAATGTTCTTTAGCCTGTCTCGTTGGTTCCACAGATCCTGCACTTTTATCCTCATTAAATACAGCTCCCCATGCAAATTCCATTGCATGTCCTATCAGAGACTGAGCAGAGGGATGTTCACATGTTCATAGGAGATTACTAGGCTAACAGCTTAAGAGCCCTTATCTGCCTAGCCAATATAACCTGATTTTACCTAATATATATGATCCCTAGGGGCAAGAGGATGGCATGGATTTATGCCTCTGCCTTGAGTATCTTACAGACTGTCCCTGTCCATAAGGGACACAGGTACTCACCAGGTGTGAGTTTTCCATTCCTCATCCTGTTATCCAAATTGCATTTGAAGTGGGCTAGGGAAGGGCTCTACTTAATGTGAATAGGAAGCCTGTTCTAAAGAACGGGGAATCTCTGAGTAACATATCTGACTTCCTAGCATGTTTTGTTTGAGTTGCTGACTAAGTTTAGATCCCTAGAATGGGTGATCCTTGTGCTGTTTGACTTGCGGATGTGTAGGAGCTCCATCAAGACTGACAATCTCCAAGCAAAGATAAAGAAAGACCTGGATTCAGAGAAAACCTGGTTCTCCATCATATAGGTTCGCTTTACAAAAGCCCAGTACTGGAATGTGGAAATCCAGTGGTTGGAAATGTTGGGCCCAAACAGTCTTAAAAGCAATGATTTTTGTTTCTCATGTTTTTTATTTATTTATTTAACATTTGTTTATTGGGAAAGTCTGACTGGAACAGACCCCATTTTCAGCAGAGGCCCAGGGAGAAACCCTCCAGACGCATGTCTTTGGAATGTGGGAGGAAACTGAAGCACCTTGAGGAAACCCATGAGAAGTCCGGAAGGACATGCAGACTCCACACAGAAGGCACCCCAGTTGATAATCTAACCAGAGGCCCTCTTGCTGTGTGATGACAATCCTAATTGCTGCACCACTGTGCTGCCCCACCATATGATTCTCATGACTGGTCTTGCAAAGTTGCCTACAAGTCATGAACCCCAAAATCCTGAAATATGCTCTGGAAGAAATCTGGGAATGATTGCAGAAATTCACTTTTTCAAGTGTTAAGAATGCCTTGGCATGGTCAAGTCCAGAAGGTATACTAGAAACACAATCCTGAGAGAGAATTTTAGGAAATTTATCTGGAATCCAAGGTCTAAAAGGAGATTCCTCATCAATGTAAAGGACTCCTGACACTTCGAAAAAACACTGCAAAGTAAAGCTTTTTAACTAAATAAGGAAAGATGTGTCTGCTATTCAGTCTGCAATGAGCAATCACCAGGGCCAAATATTTTGTAAACACCCTTTGAGCAGCAAACCCAAAAGGTAAAGGCAGAGAAATGATAAAGTAACATTGACACAGAAAATGTTAGATAACTTTTGAAATCAGTGGTAACGGGAATAAGATAAGCATCTTTTAAGTCCAGTAATTACCATAAAATTCCCTTAAGGTATGACAGCCAACAATCTCTGCGAAATCAAGGTTTTGAAATTTGATACTTCAAACAAGATGAGAACGGACAGGTCAAGCCCTGGTCTCCAAGAAAGCTCCATCTCTGGCAGCAGGAAAAATCCTGACTACAACCTTTTCCCCACTGATATGCGAGTGCTGGTTCTATAACACCCATAGAAAGCAAGTGACTGATGACTGAAGGAAAGACTGCAGTCCAATTTGGAGGATGGGGGGCCTGAAAATGGATGTTGGCTCTCCTACTACCATTTGTAATCCTTCTGAAGTAGTTTGAGAATCTACTTGTCTGACAAAATCCAATGCCAAAAAGTAAAAATGGAGAACTACACTCTGGGACATTTGAAGGAGTAGCAGGGAGGGAGGGGGAAGAGAAGATATGCTGCAATGGTCATTCTGTAGTGCACCATCCCTTTTTCTGGAAGGTACTCTTTTTATTACATCCTTTCTGCCATTTTTTTTTTTTTTTGTAATTCTGCTAACCAGCAGACTGTTGAGGTGGCTTGTTTTGTTTTCTGAACAAAGAACCAGAGTTTTTTTGCAGATTTTTGAGAAGAAAGGCAGAAAAACCATGTGACCTCTGAATTAAATTTCGACTGTTTCCACAAATTGTTTGAGAACCTGGGTAGTAGAAGGACCAAACAAAACAGCCTTATCTAAAAGAGGATTTAATATTTCCAATGTAATATTTTTCATACAACTCCTGGTTTATGTACACATGTGAAAACACCACATCGCAGTAACAGTAGTTCTGAGACTCAAATTGATTATCTAGATGTTCATCTCTGTAAGGGCCAGGATGGCATTATACAAACTTCTTTATATAAGAAACATTGTTGGAAAAAATAGCCTTTTGGCTTTTGACAGCATGCATCCCAGACATACATTTGGTAACATAGTAAAGGGACAGGTACATAGAATGTCTTGATTATGGACAGATGATGAACGATTTAACCAAGAGGCTGTGAATTTAGGGTTAAACTTGAGGAGAAGGGGGTTATAAGAGAACCAGTATAGATAACACAATTAGTGACAGTAAGCAAAACAGAGCGAATGGAGCCAAACCCTGGTTTTCAGCAAAAGTCCAACAAGCAGATAATTTAGATAGAGATGGTAATATGCACAGAGGTAGTAACCATGGGATGGCCTATGATGGTAACGTATACTAATAATATAGGGGGTATATGTGAAATTGTTAAACGTAACTGGAAAGTGTTATTAACAGATGAGAAAATAGGTAATATTTTGGGACAGGCACCATCTTTTGGTTTTAGAAGAAATAAAAACTTGAACGCTTTACTTTGTCAAGAACAAAAATCATTTTAGGAATAATAAGGTCATATCGCAATGCAGAGGTACCTTTGCCTGTAGACAAATGCAAGGCATGCCCCTATATTATGGATTATAATCTATTTGCGCATCCCCTAACAGGTAGAAAATATATTTTCAAATGTGCAGCTCATTTTATGTGGACAAAATGAATTGTAGGTTGAAAGAATTTTGAAGCACATTCTGGCTGTAAGGTTAGAGAGCATACATAATGCACTGTACCAACATGTTAGGGGAAATACGGGTCATGCATTTATGTTTATGGTTTTGCAAATTGTGTATACCAACATTAGAGGTGGTGACATAATTAACCATACTGAATTTAACGAGATGAAGTGGATCATTGAACTAGGAGCTGATAGAGCCCCTGGTTTAAATGGAGTTATACCTTTAAAACCAGCTCTAAAAAGGAGGAGGGTGCAATACTGATATGTGATTGGTCATTGGTGCTTTTAAAACTCTTGTGTTCAGGTTTTGTATGTTATCTGATAAAGAGCTTAGACCCAAAAGCGTGCATTCCATGATGTTTGGATTTTATTAACAGTTTTAATAAAAGTGTTACTCTGCTTGGTGGTTTGACTGATTTTTCTTTTTATTTTATACAGTTGGCTGCTTATTGGCAGTGGACCTTTGGCAGAAGGCTTTTAGATTTATATGAATCAGAATCTGGGATTTGAGCAGAAAATATACATGTGCTACCCCTATCCTTCTCACATTCCTCTGACAAGGAATTCTAAAAGACTGAGGAAAATTACTTTTTTTCCCATAAAACTCCACTCATTCTCTACAGGTTACAAAGCATGCATTAAACCTTTAGCCTAAGTAACACATGCCCCTTTATCAACAGAAAAGCACTCTGAGAAAGATAAACGTTAACTCTTCATTTCTTTCTAGGGACATCCCTAGATGGGGACCGATTTAAGGGATCATACCTTATCCTGTTCCCCAGAATAAGGCATGATCCTTGAATTAGATCATACTTTATCCTGGGGAACAGGTCTCCTCATTCTGCTATGTAGGGATGCACTCCCCACTGAATCTCACCTCTCTGAAGAATGTGGCTCTCCTATGCTCACAAAGGACACCTGAACAGCCGCAGAAGACTTGGTTAATTCCTGAATCCATGTTGGCTGAAGGGAATGCACCAGACAGATCCAGAGGAAAAAAGATGTCTGTGGAACAGCAAACAGACACAACATAGTCACCCATCAGCAGCTGAGGCACTGACTGAGCACACACTATTGGCAAGGGCTCCTTAACTTTTGTTTTTCTTCTGTCCAGTAAGAGGAGGAATAGATATGCTGTTCCATGTCCCAGCCGAGAATTACGCCTGAACCCCAGTGAAGAGTGTGGAAGGAGTTGGTATGTAGGGAAGCTGTCACTGAAGTGTACACAAGCACAAAATGAACTAAAACCTCCAACAATATCCCAGTCCTTTAAAACACAAGGCAGTAAAAGCCAGAACACTTTTCCACAATACAGTGCCCCAAACACAATTTAACAGTCCCAGCAAAAATTAGCTCCCACACAAGATAAGACTTTTCCCATATAACAGTAAACACATAAGGTGCCAATACTCTTAGAAGTATTATACATTTTTGGAGGTCAAAAAATGTGTTAAAGCAATGGAAGACAAAAGCCAACTGTTAATCCTCTGAAGCCCAGGAGGAGCACCCTCGTGGGTGACAAAGTACTGAAGGATTTTGTTGTCCAGGCTGCTGTTTTCTCCACACAGGAGTATGACACACAGAAGTCTTGGTAACATATGTAGGGGGAGTGAAAACTTTGGAAGAGTAGCCAGCTGTTATATCCTTGGCATGATATAACCCATACAGCCAAGTCAAATGTGGCAGTGATTTATGCTGAACATTTAAAAGGTCAATACTATGTACACACAAAATAATGAAATCAGCTGGAACATATCTGAGAATATCTCTTTAAATATTACAAGTTTTTTAAAGTCACGTGACCCAAACTTCTTAAACTCTTAGCATTTGTGGCTATAATTGTCAGTGCTCCTTAAAGGAAGTGGTTTGCTAATCCACTAAGGGTGCTTCTTTTATTAATTTTTCATAAAAGTTAAATTTTAAAGTAGCTATGTTAAATTGTCAACCAGAGCCTTTAGCCAATTATTGAGAGGCAAGGCACTACAAGAACCCCAGCATACAATCTCAAAGTCCCTTCATTTTCCCCAAAAACACAGGATGGGATGGAGTTAAAGCTCTCAGTAGCCAAGGATGGACTTGACACATAAACGATAAATTAGATGGCTGACTACAGGCCCGATTTCTGGAAGAGTCAGGCTTCAACCTACTCTCCTAGTATTTGCTCTTGTGATGACACTCCCTGACTCACAACTGGGACAAGGAAAATCCTCTCACCAGTTCCCATGGAAACAAGTCCCAACAGCCACAACAGTTTTGGTCAACAATTAGGCCAACAGTTTCACTCCTCCTTTACCATCAGGTAAATAAATTAAATCTCTGACAATTGTGGCAGCTATCAAAACTCACGCTTCTCTCCGAGACGGTAACTATAAAAGAAAGATAGGGTAATCTCTTGGCACAGGAACACTTACTGGTCTGCCTGGCCAAGAAAGCAAGGAGGACTTTGAACATGGCTGCACACTGAGCTTAATTTCAGCTCTCCAGGTGTGAAAACACAAACTCAGAAAAGACAGCCATTGAATGCTTTTTTGTTTAAATTTCAGTTACTGGCTAGTAAGTGTACTGCCTGAATGGCAGCAAAGAACACATTCAGAGTACTTGAAAGAACATCAACCACAAAAGGCGAGTAGAAAACACTGGCTGGGAAGATTCCTGCAGCTGTTCAGCAAAAAAGTAGTCCAAGCTCCAGCTTTGGTGCAATCATGATTTCCAGTAATCTAAAGAAAAAAGTAAGTCAAATGTACTCAGAGCTGAATAAAATAAAACACTGAAGGAGTACATCATCAATTCAAATAACAAAAGGCTGGAAAGAATGGTTATACATAACAGGTGGGGATAATAACTTATTGTCATAATGGCAACACTTCCTACATTATATTTGAATGCAAATGGTCTCAAAGGTATACAAATAAAAGAAAGAGTAGTGAAACGCATAGTGAAAAAAACTATTCTACAACAGATACATTTGAAAGTGAATTTGATAAAAAAAAGTATTTCGGGGTGGGTAATAAGCAGAATATCTGGGACAAAGGAAAAGAGGAGTACTTATATTAATTGCTAAAGGAGCTCCAATAGTGACAGAAGAAAAAATATAATAATGGTAGATTTGTAGCAGTAAAGGGATACTGCCAAAAGAAGAGGAGGATTACACTGGCAGGTATCTATATTCCACCTAAACTATTATAATGGAGCTTAAGAAAACTATAGGATAAATAATTAGCTTTCAGCAGGGAATTTTACTTAAAGGTGAGGACTAGAATGTGATTTGCAACAGTTAGGATGTATCTGGGGGGCCTAGATAGGAAATATAACAAAAGAGGGTACATTTTTGAAGAAAGTTATGAAAATATTTGGTATGGAAAATGTGAATTCAGTAGTAGGAGCTTGGACAGAATTTACATATTATTCCCCAAGGTATAAAAACTGATATGCATTTAACTGAAAGTTTTGGTAAGCATCTAATAACTATTTCAGATCACAAGACAATAATAACCAAAATAAAATTGCGTAGTAATGAAATAAAAATTAGACACTTTGTGCTTTCCCTCCTATCTATTAAAGAGGAATTTAAGGAATGAGAGTGGAAATTATTCAGGAGTTATTAGGGAAGATAGAAATTTCTTCAGAAAATATAGCTAGGGAGTGAGATAAAATGAAAGTGGAGGTCTAAAAGTAGGATAGAAATAAAAGAAAAAAAGACATAAGGGTTAAGAATTAACAATAATTATTTAGAGGGACTGACAAAGGGTAAAGTATTGCAGAATAGGGTGAATCTCACCAAACAGAGGTGCAACTGCAGAGTGCTAAAGAGAAAATAAGGGACTACCTTGATAATATGCATGAGTTTACAAAGATTGTTGTTAAGCAACTGTTTTTTTGATAACTCCAGAGCACAAAAACTTTTAGCACAATGGCTCAGGCAACAAAAAGTAGAAAGGGTTGTTGCCAAGTTTAGGGAACCTATAACAAAGAAAATAACCAGAGATGCTGTAGAGGTATTAAAAATATTTCAGAAATGTTACGAAAATCTGTATAAAGCAAGGAAAATGTTGAAATTAAGAAAAAGTGCAAATGAAAATGTTTATGGAAGAATTAAATATGGCAAGGTTAGAGATAGACGGGGTTCAATTATTAATAGTTCATATAGGAGGAGCCGAGATAAAAATAGTGATGTATAACCAATCTACAGGAAGGTCTCTGAGAATAGATGGTGTTCCTGTGGAAGTTTGGAAGCCAGGAGGGAAGAAACTGATAAAGATGTAGGTTTGGTTTAACAGTATTGTAAAAGGAGGAGAAGCACCAACATCTTGGAAGAAAACTGTGGTGGCTGTAATACCTAAAGATGGTAACGACCCATCAGATCCAGCTTCACATAGGCCCATTTTGATTCAAACCATGATTATAAAGTGTTTATGTCTATAAGGGCTAGAAGTATGGCAAAGGTTGAGCCAAAATTGATCGATATGGTTTTGTGGAGGGAGGGCAAACATTTGGCAACATTAGAACAATGATGATCCAGAGTGAAGCCAAATGTTGTTGGGGGGTCTTGATGCAGAGAGCGCATTCAACAGAGTAAGCTGGAATTTTATGAGTAGGGCAATAGAAGCATTTGCATTCTCTGACACAATAATAAGGTTAATTTAGAAGATAAATGACAAATCAGAGGTGAAAACTGAAGGGGGGGGGTCCTCTCTGATAAGTTCTGTTTGAAAACAAGAACCAGGCAGGGGTGTCCTCTTTCCCCTTTGTTATTTGCATTATATTTAGAATCAATGGCAAAGGAAATAAGGGACTCAGACATTCAAGGGTATAATTGGTATGGTAATCAAAAAAGTTGGCTTTATTTGCAGATTACATTATTTTGTACCCATTAAAACCAGAAAATAACATTTCAGTGTTGTGGAACATTCTGACACAGCTTTAAGCCTTTTTGGGATACAAAATTAAAGAAGGCAAAACAAAGACAACAGAGGTAAACTACGCACCCACACATGAATTAGTTCAACAAAACCCATATTTATAGGGACATGATAAAATGTACTTAGAAGTATGGGTTAAAAAGATTCTCTTATGGCAGATATGGGAAGAGACTAAACAAATAACAATACATAAATGGAGAAACTGGAAGTTCTCTTATATGGGTATGAATAGCAAGATACAAGCAGTGAGAAATTTTTCAATCCCTTTAGTTTTATACACTGGTCAGACATATTTTAAATCACCCGGAGGAGAAGTTGTGGAGAGCAATTAGAGAGTTGAAGGATTTTATCTGGGAGGGGAAGAGGTCAAGAGTCAAGTGGATTAAGTTGATCTTTCCAATAGAACAAGGTGGTATGAGATTACTTGATTTGAATGGGCATTTCATAGCTACACAGTTAAGGCTCATATTCATTGCACAAGCAGAAAGCTATATACAGAGTGGAAAGGGCTGATGATGAAACAGGATGGGGGACTCAAGAAATAAGGACAGACTGGTATTTTTGATGCAGATCCTTAAGGAGAACAACAAACATGCAGAATATTATATTCATAAAGCAGCAGAAAGTATTCTAAGAACTAAGCCAACACGGGAAAGGAGACAGGAGATTGTCGATAGAGATGACTGAAACTAGGGGTACAGAGAACAGGCAAGAGAGGGCTGGAATTTACTGGAGAAAACAGGTAAGGGAACAAGGACACTGGGAGCAAATAATGAAAGGTAACAGAATGGGAAGAGGCCAAGTATTCATTTGGGCTTCAGGCTAGAACGTACCTTCCCTATCAAGGACAGATATCAGAGTATAGGAAAAGGGAAAGGAATAGGAAGATCCTAAGTGAAAGACCAGCTCTGGTAGAGTTTTTAATAGAATCTAGAACAGAAGCTGCCATTAAAAAAGGGATAATTAGTAGGGCATGTAAAATACTGCATGATAACTATGTGAATCAAATATAAGAGGTTAGAAAGAAATGGGAGGATATATGCAAGACTTCCAAATATGTAAAAACGTCTAGAAGATTTAGGATCTTTGCTTGGAAGTGTTTGCATAGGTATTTTTATACCCCATCAGACTCCAAAGAATTCTTACTCACCTAGTTTGCAAATGTTGGAGGTGTGATGGGGAAGGAAGAAGTAATATGGAACACATTGTTTGGGAGTGTAACGAGTTGGCAGACTTTAAAAATGTAATAAATCCAAAAGGCATACACAGATTTGGAGTACCAAACAGCTTTAATCCTGGTACCTTTGTATTTTGCCTTCAAGGGATATCAACATATCACATTGTAAAGCTTAAATATACTAAACAATTAAACACCTGTGTTTCAAAATTTGTTTATACATCCCACTTTTAAAGTGACCAGTGCACATTATACATAAACACATCCCTTAGTCATGATCATGAAAAACTACTACATTTCCCATAGAACTTCAGCAGCAGCAAAATTACAACAAAATTACAATGAATTCTACAGCAACATCATCATCAAAAAACTTTCAACCAAGTTTACATTAAAATACAACATCACCCTTTCATAATGTATGTATGTACTCATATGTATGTATGTACTCATATAAAATATATAAAACAATGTAAGAAACTTCTCTGTGTGGAAGATTTTCAGTCCATATATTTCTAGTTAATCACTGTATATTAATCAGATCAGACAATAGTAGTAGAAGTAGCGAACGTAAACTCGTCTTAAGTCAAAACAAAACAAAACAAAAAGTAATAATAGAAAATATATAATTGTAGAGCATTACTAAGTATTCAAAAGTAATCGAAGCAAGGCAGGCAGTCTGTTTCCAGTCGAAAATCCTTTATTAATTAATATACAGTGATTTGTCTGATCCAATTAATATACAGTGATTTTGTCTGATCTGATTAATATACAGTGATTTTGTCTGATCTGATTAATATACAGTGATTTTGTCTGATCTGATTAATATACAGTGATTGACTAGAAATATATGGACTGAAAATCTTCCACACAGAGAAGTTTCTTACATTGTTTTGTTTTTGGACCCACTACACTTTAGTGGATTGTTTTGAGACTTTGGGGATACCACGGAGATTACTTGTTTTTCATATAAAATATATACACACATATATACATATATAGACTTATTGTCAATGAAATTTCTTCAAAAATTTAACCCACCTCCTGTTTTAATCCACGTGGGACCAAGGTTCTAAAATTAAAAATTAAAGTAGTCTCCAGCTGATTTAACTTACTAGCAAATAGAGTACAACTACCACAGTTACCAGATGGTTGGGCTAATACACTAAAAAACAAGGAATCAAAATTTCCCGAATGGGCTTCAATAAACTGTTCTGCAACTGGACTGAAGCCTATATTACCCCTTCTAATATTTCCCAAATGTTCCAAAATTCTAATCTTAACTTTTCTTTTGGTCTGACCTATATACCATCTAACCTCATCACATCCACAACCCAGAATGTATATAATACCACGATTGACAAACCTTGCTTGACAGACAAATATGTGCCCATTGATCATAGTATTATATACATTTCTGATTACATGGCACACACTGCATCTCCCACAAGGAAAAGACCCTAATGAACTATTCTGAGTCTGATTGGAAATTGGGGAGTTCAACAATTCTTTTAGGTTTAAAAATCTACCAAAAGAAAAAGTCACATGTTGTGTAAATAAAGTGCTGAGTTTATCATCAGCTGTTATCATTCGCCATAACTTTGTAACCGCCTGTCTGAGTGTGTCTGAAAAGGGACTAAACCTAGTAACATTAAATATTTTATTTTTGGTCTCCTCCTCTCTTGAAGTAAATTGAATTATATGTCTAAACTTACTATTCTCATGCAATTGTTCCCTACTTATCACATTATTCAACTGTTTATTCTTTGCTTCATTAACACTAGATCTTGAATACGTTCTGGCCGATAATCTCTTCTCTACTTCTACAGAGATTTCTCTTTAGAACCCATCTCAGAAGTATTCATCCATACTCTTATAAATTCACTATAAGGCAATGATTTAATGAGATGTTCAGGGTGTGTGCTGGAAGCATGCAGAAAATTACTCACAGCAGTACTCTTCCTAAAGGGGACATATTGGACAATTCCCATCTCATTTCACATAAAACTGAACATCCAGAAAATTAATGGTACTGAAGTCTGTGTGACAACAAAACTGTAAACCATGACTGTTAGAATTCAAGTCCCCCACAAATTTCTCAGACTCTGATAGAGGTCCTTACATATAAAAATCAAATTGTTTATGTATTGCCTATGTAACATCACCTTTTCCTTGCAATAAATATGGTTGTATACAAACCTTGGTCCCACGTGGATTAAATCAGGAAGTGTTGTCAAATTTTTGAAGAAATTTCATTGACAATTTGTCCATATATGTATATATGTGTGCATATATATTTTTATAGGAGTACATACACACATTATGAGAGAGTGGTGTTGTATTTTTTAAGTAAACTTGGTTGAATTTTTTTTGATGATGTTGCTGTAGAATTCATAGGTTGGTACTAGGCTATTGGCCCTAGGGCCTATACAAGCTTAGGCATAACAATTCCCTGGATATTTCTTCCCACAATATTTACTTCCCTGGACCCCTGTCTAGCAGGGCGACTGATGTGCTCCCCGGGGTGAATTTCCTATCTCCTATCCAATCGTCAAGGTTCCTTTTGAAGAGGGCCAAGGAGGCGCTCTGCTTGACATGCATGGGCAGTCTATTCCAGAGTATAGGGAGTCTCTGGGTCAGGAACCTATCCCTCCAGCATGTTTTGTTCATTGTGATGACAAGGTTTAGATCCCTGGAGCATGTGGCTCTGAGGGATTGGGATTTCTTTAAGTGGAGCATGTCCAACAGCTCAGGGTTTGACATGGCCTTGTATGTTAAGCAGAGATCACCTGTGAGTAGACGATATGCCACAGAGTATAGCTGGTGTTTTTTTTAGACGGTCAGCATAGGGCATCTGCTTTAGACCTGTGATTCTTTTAGTGAGTTATTTCTGCGGCCTTTCCAGCTGTTGCAGATGTCTTGTGAGGTACATACCAAATGGGGCACTGTATTCTATAATGGGTCTAATGAGGGATGCATACAGTGGGACAATTACTTCCTTTTTTCTGGATGAAAAGCACTTAATGATGAGGTGTGCCACATACAAGGATTTCCCGACTGTTGTGGCATTGTGGTTATCGAAGGTGAGACCACTGTCCACCTGTGTCCCTAAGTCTCCCATCCCACTTTCAATGTTTAGTGTACTGCCACCTATGTGGTAATTCGTGGGTACATGTTTTTTCCCAAAGAGGATAACTATACATTTCTTGGCATTAAGCTTGAGCCCATGGCTCTGGCACCAAGCATCTGTTTCTGTAAGGCCCTTTTGTAGAATATTCACATCATTTGGGGATTCAATAATGGCTCCCAGTTTGCAGTCATCTGTGAACTTTGTTAGCCAGAGTCCCTTAGTGTTGGCCTGTACTTCAGAGAAGTAGATGCCAAACAAGAGCAGTCCCAGGACTGAACCCTAAGGTACTCCACTTGTCACTTGTCTGGAGCTGGATTTGTGGTCGGCAACTTTTACAGTCTGGGTTCCGACTAGGTATTCACTGTAATTTTGTTGTAATTTTACTGCTGCTGCTGAAGTTCTATGGGAAATGTAGTAGTTTTTCATGACTAAGGGATGTGTTTATGTATAACGTGCACTGGTCACTTTAAAACTGGGATGTATAGACAAATTTTGAAACACAATTGTTTAATTGTTTAGTATATTTAAGCTTTACAATGTGATATGTTGAGATCTCTTGAAGGCAAAATGCCAAGTTACCAGGATTAAAGCTGTTTGGTACTCCAAATCTGTGTACGCCTTTTGGATTTATTAAGTTTTTGTGTTTTTTCTTTGGTTTTGATAAGTGTTTATAGTGTGGCACTGTTAGTGTTACCAGTTCTTTTGGTAACTGGTGTTACTATGGAAGCTGCAACAAATAGCTTGTTCGTGAATCTACTTAAGAAGAGAGAATCCCAGTTGACTGGAGCTGATCCATGGATCTCTGCAGGTTATAATGATCAGTCAGTGAAGTTTGAACAGCTGGAGAGACTGATGGTAAAAGAAATTAATCTTTTTTATGACACTAAACTGCTAGATAAATATTTGGCTTCAGATATAACTCCCAGAGGTCAACGTATACACGGACTTCCAGCCGGAGGGTTTACAGGGCAGAACAAGTTTTATTGCTAGAATGGCATGAGGTTATATTTACAATGTACTTTGGGCTGGTTAAAAATCCTAGTGAAAAGGAACTTGCGTACTTTAA
Source organism: Protopterus annectens (assembly GCF_019279795.1). NCBI lineage: Eukaryota > Metazoa > Chordata > Ceratodontiformes > Protopteridae > Protopterus > Protopterus annectens. Next base: position 595,508,268 of record NC_056728.1, read on the forward strand.
AACAAGTTCAGCAAGAGATTACCAGCCTAGAGAGCTCACTAAAACAACAAATTTCTGAGCCCTCTTTTATCACAAAATTTGGTGACATTAAACAAAAACTAAATAAAGTGGAATCCGAAATGACTGGCATAAAGAAGAAAAAACTAGAAAGGGACATAAATGACTTTGCCAGTGGTTCTGTGTATTCCTTTCACCGGTTCCCTCGTTAAGGGAAGGTCACAAAATAGAAAGAACAGTTTTTTTCTGTCATCTAGTCATGATTCTTCATATTCTTCAGCTGAAACTTCGTCAAAAAAGACGAGAAGCTGCCTAATGCAGGATCAGCTGGTCAGCAGAACCAATCGGGTTTATCAGAGGGTTTTCAGCACAGCAGCAGCAATGGGAATACAGGCAGCAAACAGAAAAAGAAAGGAAAACGTTAATTTTTGGAAATTTGCAACATGTATCTTCACAAATTGTTTATAATGGACAATGAAATTCAAGGTAGCAATGTTGATTGTTTAAAAATTGTTAATTTAGCAAATTTATCACTTTGACAGTTATTTGTGTGTTGTTAAAGGGAGCCAAGTTTGTTCCCACTAAATGTCCCTCTCTTGCTAATGTACTTATCGACGCTAGTAAATTCTGCTGCAAACTTCATTTGAAAGTGTATTTTTCTAGAGACACTTTATTTAACATGCAAAGAAAGGTTTCATCCATATCTGAAAATTCTGATGACTCACTGCTACATGACTATGATGAAAGTTTAAATGTACTTAATTGCAGCACTGAAGAAAGTACTGAATGCAACACTGCTTTTGTTACTGATTATGGTCAGCTTAAGATTCCTAGTTTACCTAATGTGGAAAACAACCTTTTGCCCCCCCAAACTGTCTTGTGTTGTTGCGGTTTGATTGTTGTTGAATAACATTGAAAAAGAATTTAGTAAATTTATATATAAACTATTTAATTTAAGTAAAGAAGAATGGCATGAATTTTGCAAACTTCGTGGCCAGACAGGAGATTATATTTTTAGGGTAGCAGACAAGGGTGGTAACTGGGTTATTATGGCTAAAGCTGGCTACCAGAACATGGTAATGGAACTTCTGTGTGACAACAGAATGTATGTTAAGCTCCCTTACATCCCTCTTGCATGGTTTAAAATTGAGCTAAGTGAACTATTAGAGAATGGGGGAAAGACTGGGGTTTCTTTCATCACAGTCTGTAAGAAGTTGTTTGTTGCCAATGCTCGAGACCTATATTTTTATGCTATACCAAAGATTCACAAGAATGTGAGCAGGCCACCACGGAAATCGATTGTTGCTGGTATCAGTTCTTACCTGGAAAATGTGGGGGTATTACTGGACTCTTTACTTAAAATGCATTTGAGTTTTGTACCAGCCCACATAAAGAACACACAAGAGCTTTGTGTTTTAATGCAGAATATGGTGTGGATGAAAGAATATTTTTGGGCCACTTTGGATATTTCTTCTTTGTATATGAATATTACAATATGTAAGGGTCTTGAAGCCATGGCATCAATACTGGGTGAAGTGCCCCGCAGTGCTTACATTTTGGAGTTACTATAATTTTGTTTAACACACGGCTATTCTACTTTTAACAAGGACTATTACTTGCAGATAAGGGACACTGCTATGGTGGCTCCTTTTGCTCCCTCTTATGCTGTTTTGTACATGGGGGAGTTTGAAAAATGGTTTGTGTACAGCCATATTTATTACAAGGAGAAGGTGATGTTATATAGGCGATACATACATAATTTGATATTCATATGCAAGGGACCTCTGAGTTTGAGAAATATGTGGGGGACTTGAATTCTAACAGTCATGGTTTACAGTTTTGTTGTCACACAGGCTTCAGTACCATTAATTTTTTTGGATGTCCAGTTTTTTGTGAATGAGATGGGAGTTATTCAATATGTTCCATTTAGGAAGAGTACTGCTGTGAGTAATTTTTTGCATGCTTCTAGCATGCACCCTGAACATCTCATTAAGTCATTGCCTTGCCTTATGGTGAATTTATAAGAGTATGGATGAATACTTCTGAGATGGCTTCTAAAGAGAAATCTCTGGTTGAAGTAGAGACAAGATTATTGGCCAGAGGGTATTCTAGAGCTATTCTTAATGAAGCAAAGAATAAAACTGTTGAATAATGTGATAAGTAGGGAACAACTGCATAAGAATAGAATATAAATAAATAAAATAGTAAGAAAATAAATAAATAAATAAATAAAATAGTAAGTTTGGACATAGAATTCAATTTACTTCAAGATAGGAGGGGACAGAAAATAAAATATTTAATGTTACTAGGTTTAGTCCCTTTTCAGACACACTCAGACATGGTTACATGGTTATTGCCAATGATAACAGCTGATGATAAACTCAGCACTTTATTTACACAACATGTGACTTTTTCTTTTGTTAGATTTTTAAACCTAAAAATTGTTGAACTATCCAATTTCCAATCGGACCCATAATAGTTCATTAGGGTATTTTTATGGTTGCCACCCATCCCGTTGTCAGCGGGACACTCACGGGTTGAGGCCTCTCATCCCGCTTCCCGCAGTCACCAAGCGTGGGACTTTAAAAGTCCCGTTTTTCCCCTTTAAGCCAGCGATCGTAATTCAAATCAATTGCCGTGGAAAAGCCGAAAATACTTCCAGTTTTTCCACGGCAATGCGGCTACGTCACCACCCGGACCTGCAGTTAGAGGGATTCCCTGCTAGGTCCGCATGGTAATGCAACATAGTAACTGGCTGCAGGGATTGGAGGGGGCGGGAACTTGTTCAGAAGAGCCCCATAAAGGTCGCAGCTGTAGAGCACTAAGCTCTATAGCAGCTGCGAAAGATCTGATTTAATTTCTATCTCCAGCCAGCCAGGATTGAAGCCAGCCAGCCAAGAAGGAAAGAAAGAAAGAAGCCAGCAAGGGAGCCTGCCTGCTAGCCAGCCCAGCCAGCCAGGAAAGAAGCAGCAAGGGAGCCTGCCAGCCAGCCCAGCCAGCCAGGAAAGAAGCCAGCAAGGGAGCCAGCCAGCCCAGCCACTGCTTGAACAACCAACTAGCCATTCCAGCAGGAAGGAAGCAACCTAGCCCAGCAATAACTGTGATAGTGGTAAGTAGATAATTGCATTTTGTGGCTTTAGTTATTTAAAATGGGAATAGTGTGCTTTATTTAAGTTTTTAATGTTTAGAGGTAAATGGGGATGTAGTACGCAGTATTTAAATCTGTGCAGTGGTTATTTTGAGACTTTTGAGTACTAGTTTAAAATGGGAATATATTGTGGTTTAATTTTTTTAATGTTTAGAGGTAGATGGTGGGTGCAGTACGCAGTATTTAAATCTGTGCAGTGGTTATTTTGATATTTTGAGTAGTAGTTTTTAAAGATATAAAACCTGAATGTATATGTAATTGTTATTATTATTATTGGGGGTATGATTTGGAAGCATTACTTTTAAAAGGCTGAACTGTGTATAGAAGTTGTTTGTTTCTGTTGGGGGGCAGTGAAATATAAATTTAGTGTGACGCATTTCTATTGTCGTAGCTTTTTCTGGGTATTGTCTGTTTGCAGATAGGAAATGTTCGAGCATAGATTGCACTTTTTTGTATGGAAATGTGTGCACTTTAATGCTGTTTTCAGGAAGTTACGATATACTGTTTAGGTAATTTTTCCTGTTCCTGCAAGTCCATGTCTATGTGGTACAAGTCTACCTTTTGAGGGGGAATGCTAACAGTTAATGTAATTCATTTATTATTCTAGTAGGTACATGTTGCCAATTTGCCGAAGCTGTTTCAAGATTGTTTTCATTTATACTTGTAAATGTGTGCATTTAATTTATTATGCATTTTTAATAAGGTTAAAATGTACTGCTTTGCTTGTAATGTGAATATGGATGTGTTGCTTTTACTTGGGCCTGTTTTTGCATTGCTGTGCTGGATTAATTGCTATGTTTTGAGGTAAAAGGAGCCCATGGAGTCTGCTGTACATTGTAGTTTATGTTACTTCTCTTGCAAGAAGTATTTTTAAAAGTTAAAATGTTTATGGACTTTTTTCCCGTTTATTTTTTTTGTGGATGGATGCTCAGAAGTTAATGCAATGTATTTGAGATTGTGCTAAACCATGTCGTTGTTACAGGGTAGTTTGCGTCTATAAGTAGCAAAGTTTGTATTTTGTGTTTTAGTGATGTCTTCAACATACTTATTTACTGTTTTCATTATAATCCGATTACGACCAGTGCTGCTGTTGGGCATGTTCATTAATAGATCATTGTGCTGTGTAAATTAGTGCCATACATTTCTTAACTGCTGTGGTCAAAAGCTAAATTAGGTCTATGGTATCCACTGTGCATTCTCATTAATTTTACTGTTTTTTGGTTCAGTGAATGTGGTTAACTTTTTTTGTCTTGAGGAGTGGGGTGAGGTGGGTATGTTCAGTGGTATAAATAATGCATTTCATTTTCTACAAGCTGTATTAATGTTAGTTTTCAATGGCCAAAATGCCCCCTACATTACCTCATTTACTATTTGACCTTTTTCAAACTGTTTGTAAACTCTTTTTTGCTCCATTCCTCGGTTATTTCGCATGCCAATGTTTTTCAAGTCAGTTCTTTTGTGTGCCAATGTTTTTTCAAGCCAGTTCTTTCACATGCCAATGTGTTTCCAGCCAGTTCTTTCGCATGCCAATGTTTTTCAAGCCAGTTCTTTCACATGCCAATGTTTTTCAAGCCATTTCTTTCACATGCCAATGTTTTTCGAGCCAGCTCTTTCATGTGCCAATGTTTTTCAAGCCAGTTCTTTTGCATGCCAATATTTTTCGAGCCAGTTCTTTTGTGTGCCAATGTTTTTCAAGCCAGTTCTTTCGTGTGCCAATGTTTTTCGAGCCAGTTTTTTGTGTGCCAATTAAGCCAGTTCATTTGTGCTGTGCAGCAGTATGTTACCGAACCCTACTAACAGTGTTGGTAAATATGTTGCATATCAGGTAAGTACAGATTCAAGCATGAAGAGAGCAGCAGTTTCATCACAGTCAACCAGCAGCAAGAGAATGTGCAAGTGGCAGGACGTTTGGAAAACGGAATTTGACTGGATCGAGAGATGCACTGATGTCAAAGCATTCTGCAGGTACTGCAAGAGAGAATTTCTAGTGACCCACGGTGGAAGAAATGATGTCGCACGACATGAGGCAACTGAACAACATAAGACTGCCATTCTTCAAGCTAAATCCACTCACCTGATGACAAAGTGGGCAAGAAACGCAAACCTTGAGGGACCAGAACTTAGGATCATTGCAGCAGAAGCCTCTGAGGTTTTCCATGCTGTTAAGCACAATATTTCGTACAACAGCTTGGACTGTGCAGTAAAGTTGGCCAGCCAGTTGTACAGTGACTCAGACACTGCAAAGAAACTATCTTGTGGCAGAACCAAGGCTGAAGCCATAGTCGAAAATGTTTTGGGACCACACTCATTGGAATGCCTCCTGCATGACCTTCAAAAACCAGGTACTTCATTTGCTATTTCATCAGATGCTTCCAACAAGGGGAACATAAAATTATTTCCCCTTGTTGTGAGGTATTTTTCTAAAGAAGAAGGGGTGGTGAATGGCCTTTTGGACTTCTATGAAGACCCTGATGAATCGGCACAGGCTATTTCACAGCAAATTTCCAACATTATGGAAAGGCACTCCTTGCCCTGGAACCATATTTCAGCTTATGGGGCTGATAATGCCAGTGTGACCTATGGGAAGAAATCTGGTGTGTATACCAGATTAAAACAAAAGTGCCCATCACTCCAGAAGGCTAACTGTGTTGCCCATATCATTCACAATGCAGCCAAAAAAGCTGCAGCACAACTACCATACGATGTGGAAGCATTTGTAATGAGACTTTTCAGCCACTTTTCCGGTTCTGCCACAAGGACCAGAGACTTGAAAGACTTCTTTGAGTTTTGTGGCATGGAATTTGAGAGTCTGTTAAGACATGTGCCAACAAGGTGGCTGTCACTACTCCCAGCCATTGAAAGAGTAGTGAAATATCTCCCAGTGTTCCAGTCCTATTTCCTCTCTCAGGGAGAAGAGGAGACCCCCCCGGCAGATATGGCAGTACTTTTCAGCTAATGAACATGGTGAGAATGAATTGCCTACGCTGCACCAGTACTATTTGCACTTTCTCTGTGCTGTTCTTGTTGATTTTAATGAACATATAAGTACATTAGAAAAATCAGCACTTACTGCCATGGAAACTTTTTGTGTAATGGTCTCTCTGAAGCAAAAACTGCAGGCAAGAGCTGAAGGTGCTTTCTTTGGAGGGAAGCTTTGGGCACTTATGAGCACATTAGACAGCACTTCTGCTAACAAACTGAAAAGAGACTTCATTGTGTTCTTGGAGACAGCAGTGAAATACCTGGAGCAGTGGTTTGATTATACTGAAAGCAACTACTTGTTTACACTATCTAAATTATCTCTAAATGAGCCCTTTGCCTTCAGTGACTTGCTTAATGTGACCACTGCCCTGTGTCTGCAGGATGTAGATGAAGATTACCTTTTTAGGGACTACTTGGCAATTAGGCCCTCTCTCGAACAGTTATATAACACAAGCTTGACCCCAGGAGAGAAGTGGCTGAAGCTTTTCAAAGAAGGACCTGAACTGACTACACTCTATCCGGTAATTGCTAGGGTTTTATCTATACTGCCCACAAACGCATTTGCAGAAAGAGTTTTTTCATTGGTGAAAGGTAAATGGACAGATGTGCGAAACCGATGTAGTGTGGACTTGTTAAAAGCTGAACTAATGATGAGTGTAAATTACCGGATGAAATGTTGCGACTTTTACTCAAATATTGTTTCAAATCGGGCCCTTCTTCAAGCCATAAAATCAAATTCAAAATACACTTTTAAAAAAAAAAGGGATTTATTGTACTAGTGTGCAGTATAAAGTACTAGGGTGCAGTTCGTAATTTTGTGTTTTTCTTTGTTTAGCATTAATTTGCTAGGGTGCATATGTAGTACTAGGGTATGTAGTTTTGTGTTTGTTCTTTGCTTTAGCTTTAATTGACAATAAAAAGTCTTAATTTTATACTTGGCTTGTATGTGGTATGTAGATTTTTTTAAGTTTTCTTTCTGAATAGCAATGGTTGGTTTATGAATTTTACTTTTTAAATAAACAAGTGTCGGTTTAGTGAGTAGTGTGTTTTTTATTCATTTAAAGTTTATTTATTGTTACAACTGATTAGTGTGTGTTTGCAGTAATAGTTCACTTCATTTAAATGGTTTGAGTTTTCAGTATGCTGTAATGTCACAATGTTGCATCCATAACTAATACTGTATCTCCTTTAACAACTCTGGTGATGCCGTGGTGGGGGTGTGGCCAGTGTCATGTTGGCCACACCTCTATCCTGTTGACCACACCCCCATGTCCCACTTTGCCCTTGTTAAAAGATGGCAACCCTGGGTATTTTCCTTGTGGGAGACCCAGTGTGTGCCATAGCATCAGAAATGTATCTAATACTATGATCAATGGGCACAGATTTGTCTTTCAAGCAAGGTTTAATTGCCAATCATATGCATTCTGGTTTGTGGGTGTAATGAGGTTAGATGGTATATAGGTCAGACCAAAAGAAAAGTTAAGATTAGAATTTTGGAACATTTGGGAAATATTAGAAAAGGTCATATAGGCTTCAGTGCAGTTGCAGAACATTTTACTGAAGCCCATTCGGGAAATTTTGATTCCCTGTTTTTTAGTGCATTAGCCCAACCATCTGGTAACTGTGGTAGTGGTACTCTATTTGCTAATAAGCTAAATCAGCTGGAGACTACTTTCATTTATAATTTTGAAACCTTGGTCCCACATGGATTAAATCAGGAGGTGGTGTTAAATTTTTGAAGAAATTTTACTGACAATATGTCCATATATGTATATATGTGTGTATATATTTTTATACGAGTACATACACACATTATGAGAGGGTGTTGTAGTTTTTTATGTAAACTTGGTTGAAACTTTTTGATAATGTTGCTGTAGAATTCATTTTAATTTTGCTGCTGCTGAAGTTCTATGGAAAATGTAGTAGTTTTTCATGACTAAGGGATGTATAATGTGCTCTAGTCACTTTAAAAGTGGGATGTATAGACAAATTTTGAAACACAGTTGTTTAATTGTTTAGTATATTTAAGCTTTACAATGTGATATGTTGATATCCCTTGAAGGCAAAATGCAGAGGTACCAGGATTAAAGCTGTTTGGTACTCCAACTCTGTGTACGCCTTTTGGATTTATTAGGTTTTTGTTTTTTCTCTTTCATTTTGATAAGACTTTAAAAAAAGTCTGCAGATTACTCTGTCAGCTATACTGGGTAAGCAAACTGGTATCACTAAGGAAATGATTTTTTGACCTGTGATATAGGCTCAGAATTGCCTATACATAAGGCCTCGCTGAGTTTAATCCTGGTGGCTGCGAAAAAGCAATTACTAGAAAATGGAAATCAAAGGCTTAACCAAGTGTATTAGTAGCAGTAAATATAGTAATAGAGATAAAAGATGTGGATGCAGTATCTTTGGAAAAGTGCAAGAGAAAATTACATAGAAAAAATGGGAATTCTGGGAACAATGTGTGTACAATAATGTTTTGGAGGAGGAATGAGGTTTACGGGAAGGCGGGAACTGAATGAGATATTTAATGTTTGACTATGACTGTATAGATTATAAGTGGTGTATAATGTTTGTAACTAAAAATCTGGTTTGTTTTCATTTATATAAATGTACGATTGTCTATGTCCTAAGTGATAATTCAATAAACATGTTTCTTGTTTAAAAAAACAATGCAAATGCAGGATTTTACTGCCAACATGAAGATTGGAATCAGAACAACACAAGTGACAAAAAACAGAACTGTTGTCTGTAGATAGACTCACTCTTATCCAGTCAGTATATTGTGTAATACCCTGCATCATTATGGACATGTAACATCACTAAATGAAGGGCTTCATACAGAAAAAAGTGTTAAATTATGGAGGTAAAGAAGATATATCCATCAAGGAGGGTCTTTAATATTACAGCCTGTTATTACTGAAAATAACTTCAATAATAAGTTACACTGCAGTTACTACTCCTTATGGACCTGCTGTTATTCTATACTACATATTTCAATTGCTAATTTAGTAAAAGCAAGTCATACAAATAAAGTAACACAGAAATTTTAACATAAAAAGACTCAAATAATTAAACAAAATATTAGCACACTACTAGACAGCAAAGCTTAAAACATTTCCTTACACCAAGACCAATAGGGGCATATACCTCTAGGAAGCCTGAAGGTACAAGGGTTTTACTCAGTGTTATACCAGCAGTAACCAAAGCTCAAGTAGCACACTTGGTATTTGAGCAATGATGCATATTGGACAACAGCATCTCTCTCACATCCTGGATAAGGGGTGTGGGGCTACCAAAAGCAGAACCACACTCTGGTAGGGACCAGAAGGGTCTACACCTTAATCTGGCAAATATGGGAACAAGCACACTGTTATGTGCAAGGGGCTAGTTGATGCTAACAGGTAAATTTTTAAAGGCAATGATAAACCACCTGCCTTTTGGAAATAAGCAAACAGGTGCTACTCTCCAATTGTAATTGGGGCAACATGATGCAGGGGGAGGGAATAATGAGTGGCGCTACCACGCTACATCTTGGGTGAAAACATATACACAGCTATATCCTCTCAAAAAGCATACAGACATGCTATTACTTGCTGCCAAAGACAGTTACCATTATTCATTTACAAAAATATTTTCAAACAGTTTAGAAAATCAAGCCATGCAGGGCAAAAGCTCCTAAAGGAGAAGGAAGGAAGAAAGGGGGGTGTAAAAAGTAAATGAATGAATATGAATTCAAAATTATATACTTACTCAGCCTGCACCACCCGTTTGCCCAAGAACACATTTTATATATTTATTTATATAATTATATATTTACATTTAAATTTATATTACTTACCCTGGTATATGGACAGGAAAGCTCCAGTTACAATGGGGCCTTACCATATACAGCTACGTAAATAAACATTTTGCCAGCAGAAAATCAAATATTTCAATTGTTCTCTGCATCTCATTACTAAAAATACCCATTCTCTTTCACCTAGATATGCAAAAAAATTGCAAAATAAGGAGAAGAAACTGTAACTACTTCTATTAAAATGTATGTTCAGTTTTATTATGGGAATATATATATATATATATATATATATATATATATATATATACATATATATAGCCGAAGAAGAAGAAGAGGGGGAAGGCATGCCCGAAGGCAGGAAGAGAGGAGGAAGGTTAGAAGTGTAGTACTGAGGGTAGGAACTTTGAATGTTGGCAGTATGACTGGTTTTGGGAGAGAGCTAGCTGATATGATGGAGAGAAGGAAGGTTGAAATATTGTGCATGCAAGAGACCAGATGGAAGGGAAGTAAGGCCAAGTGTATGCCAGACGGGTTCAAATTGTTCTATCATGGTGTGGATGGCAGAAGAAATGGGGTAGGGGTTATCCTAACGGAACAGTATGCCAAGAGTGTTTTGGAGGTGTGTCTGATAGAGTGATGTTTATGAAGCTTGAAACTGATGGTGTAATGATGAATGTTGTTAGTGCATATGCTCCACAAGTTGGGTGTGCGATGGATGAGACAGAAAAATTTTGGAGCGAGTTGGATGAAGTGGTGGTGAGTGTACCCAAGGGTGAGAGACTAGTGATTGGAGCAGACCTCAATGGGCATGTTGGTGAAGGGAATGAGGAAGTGATGGGTAGGTATGGTGTTAAGGAGAGGAATGCAGAAGGTCAGATGATTGTGGATTTTGCAAAAAGGATGGACATGGCTGTGGTGAATACGTATTTTAAGAAGAGGGAGGAGCATAGGGTGACGTACAAGAGTGGAGGAAGATGCACACAGGTGGATTATATCCTATGTAGGAGGGCCAGTCTGAAGGAGATTGGAGACTGTAAAGTGGTGACTGGGGAAAGTGTAGTTAAGCAGCATAGAATGGTGGTCTGCAGGATGATGTTGGTGATCAGGAAGCGGAGGAGTGTGAAAGCAGTGCCAAGGATTAAATGGTGGAAGTTAAAAAAAGGTGATTGTGAGGTGGGGTTCAGGGAAGAGTTAAGACAGGCACTGGGAGGCAATGAAGAGTTACCGAATAGCTGGGTAACTACAGCAGAGCTAGTAAGGGAGACTGCTAGGAAGGTGCTTGGAGTGGCATCTGGACAGAGGAAGGAGGACAAGAAGACATGGTGGTGGAATGAGGAAGTACAGGAGAGTATACACAGGAAGAGGCTGGTGAAGAAGAAGTGGTATTGTCAAAGAGATGAAGAAAGTATACATGAGTATAAGGAGATGAGGCGCATGGCAAAGAGAGAGGTGGCGAAGGCTAAGGATAAGGCATATAGAGAGTTGTATGAGAGATTGGACACTAAAGAGGGAGAAAAGGACCTGTACCGAATGGCTAGACAGAGGGACAGAGTTGGGAAAGACGTGCAGCAGGTAAGGGTGATAAAGGACAGTGAGGGAAACGTACTCACAAGTGAGGAGAGTGTAGTACTTTGAAGGGCTGATGAATGAAGAGAATGAGAGAGAGAGAAGGTTGGATGATGTGCGGATAGTGAATCAGGAAGTGAAGCAGATTAGCAAGGAGGAAGTAAGGACAGCTATGAAGAGGATGAAGAATGGAAAGGCTGCTGGCCCAGATGACATACCAGTGGAAGCATGGAGGTGCTTAGTAGAAATGGCAGTGGAATTTTTAACCAGATTGTTTAATGAAATTTTGGGAAGTCAGAGGATGCCTGAGGAGTGGAGAAATGTGTTTTGGTACCTATCTTTAAGAATAAGGGTGATGTGCAGCGCTGTAGTAACTACAGAGGGATAAAACTGATCAGTCACAGCTTGAAGTTATGGGAAAGAGTAGTGGAAGCTAGGTTAAAAAGGGAGGTGATGATTAGTGATCAGCAGTATGGTTTCATGCCAGGAAAGAGCACTACAGATGCAATATTTGCACTGAGAGTGTTGTTGGAGAAATACAGAGGTCAGAAGGAGTTGCATTGTGTCTTTGTGGACTTAGAGAAAGCATATGACAGGGTGCCTAGAGAGGAGTTGTGGTATTGTATGAGGAAGTCGGGAGTGGCAGAGAAGTATGTAAGAGTGGTACAGGATATGTACAAGGGTAGTGTGACATTGGTGAGGACTGCGGTGGAGTGACAGATAAGTTTAAGGTGGAGGTGGGTTTACATCAAGGATCAGCTTTGAGCCCTTTCTTATTTGCAGTGGTGATGGACAGGTTGACAGATGAGATTAGACAGGAGGCCCCGTGGACTATGATGTTTGCAGATGACATTGTGATATGTAGTGAGAGTAGGGACCAGGTTGAGGAGACCCTGGAGAGGAGGAGATATGCTTTAGAGAGGAGAGGAATGAAGGTCAGCAGGGCTAAAACAGAATATATGTGTGTAAATGAGAGGGAGGGTAGAGGAATGGTGAGGATGCAGGGAGTAGAGATGGTAAAAGTGGATGAGTTTAAGTACTTGGGATCAACAGTTCAGAGTAATGGTGAGCGTGGAAGAGAGGTGAAGAAGAGAGTACAGGCAGGGTGGAATGGGTGGAGAAGAGTGTCAGGAGTGATTTGTGACAGACTGGTACCAATAAGAGTGAAAGGGAAGGTCTACAAAAGGGTAGCGAGACCAGTTATGTTATATGGGTTGGAGACTGTAGCATTGTCAAAAAGGCAGGAGTCAGAGCTGGATGTGGCAGAGTTAAAGATGTTAAGATTTGCACTGGGTCTGACTAGGATGGACAGGATTAGAAATCAGTATATTAGAGGGTCAGCTCAGGTTGAACAGTTTGGAGACAAAGCAAGAGAGGCGAGATTGCGTTGGTTTGGACATGTGCTGAGGAGGGATGCTGGGTATATTGGGAAAAGGATGCTAAGGATGGAGCTGCCAGGTAAGAGGAAAAGAGGAAGGCCTAAGATGAGGTTTATGGATATGGTGAGAGAGGACATGCAGGCGGTTGGTGTGAAAGAGCATGATGCAGAGGACAGGGAGAAATGGAAACACATGATCTGCTGTGGCGACCCCTAACGGGAACAGCCAAAAGAAGATGATGATGACACACACACACATTTTTTTTTTTTTTTTTACAAAACAGCAAGGTTTTCAATGGCCAACCATTATTTTCACCAAATGCCAAATGATTTTAACAACATTCATTTAACATTTTAGATTTAATAAATTCAGTTAAAATAAATTAAAAACAGAAAACTTTACATATGGATCAGGGAGACAGAACTCTTGCCATTACCTGTTCTGTGCAGGGATCCAATTCATAAAGACCAGTATTTGAACCAACTAACACAGTCCCAGTGTCCGTTCGAATGGTAAAGCACTGTGGATCACCATATCCCTTTGCCTTGGTGCACTGCACACTTTTCAATAAATTCAAGTTGCGCATTACAGCAAAAGTCCTCTAATTTCTACAGAAAGAGAGAAAAATGGAAAAAAGGAGAAAAAAAGCTGAAAAAGAGAAAGTAAGGCAGGCATAGGTTGCGTATTGCACTTACCTTAACATAATTGTGCAAAGAAGACACTACTTACAACATAGCAAAAGTAGCATTTAACAAACAAGATAAACATGTAAGCACTTGACATGTTATTTACACAAGTATGCATGTTTGCTGAATTTGTTAGCAGGGTAGACCAAAAAAAGGATAAAGAGGTTTTAAATCCTGACGTTCAAGGCTTCTGAACATATTTTTGACATTCAAAATATGAAAGGCAAAGATCCTCTAATACCTGTGCAATGCCTGGTCCCAGACAGGAATGCAAAAAGCCAGCATAAAGTGAGTAACACATATATCACACAGCATCAGTGAGAACTGCAATACTGTTGCTCTAAAGCATAATACCAAGAAAAACTTTGAATGGCAACAGTTGCTCACAAAAGGTAGTACTACTAATAAAAAACAAAAAATGAAGCCGATGGTTAAAGTCACAACAGGCAAAATACTTATTTTTTTAGCTGTGGTTTTGTTGTACCCTACCACAGTCATCAGCATTATCTATCAGTGGGTCCTAGTGGTCCTTCATTGTCTGGAAATGATGGAAAGGATATGAGAACATCCAGATATGATGCTATCCTGACATTAGGGGGACCTTTCAGTGGGTCTGATTTTTTTTATCTAGAAGGTTTGTGTTCATTCTTTTCTTCTTGGTAATGAGTCCTCCATAACCAAGCGGGCAAGAGCCATCTAGGAGGGCAGTCATTCAGGCAGCTATAACAGCTGCATGCATCCTCATTAACATCTTGACTATAAGGAAATTTATGTTAGCCCTAACATTACCCAAAGTGTCACAACTACAACAAATTATAGGATGAAATTAACCACTTCAGCGCATAGAAAATGAACAAGCTGCCAAAATACTTTTAGCGTAATACATTTAATAATCTCTTTCATCAAAAGACAGACTTCATCAGAAATACAGACAAGAAACCAGTGTTTAAATACAAAAATTAACCAATCACCTTTAAAATTCAATTAACACATTAAAAATACCAGTTTAACCCTTTACTTGATAGCAAGCCTTCAATCACTTAGTCTCATTTAGCCCTGGAAATTGATCTGCTAACAACTTAATCTGTCATTCCATCTCCTTCTTTTCAATCAAATTATCGTACTTCCCACCTCTAAGATCTAACATGGCCTGTTCCAACACAGCAAAAATTTTTAAAATATTTTTTACAACTACTCGAATGTCTAAATAAGGTGTTGTTACAGTCATTGCTTTTAATAACGTGTGTGCTTCTTGACTGTTTTTTCTAAATTTCTCACAGTCATACCTATATAAAAACTTTAGCATCCAGAGCACATCACTATATAAACAACACCTCTACAACAACAGTTAAACCTGCCTACAACTTTAATCGTATACTGAAGATGTTCCAAAATAACGTACAGGCTAGCCCAACTTACAAGCTTAATTTTAGCTCTCCCAGTGTGAAAACAGAAACTCAACAGAGGAGGCCAATAGACTTCTATTTGTGTAAATTTCAGTAAATGGCTAGCAAGTGTACAGCTTGGATGCCAGGAAAAAAGAAATACAGAAGATCTGGAAAAAATAAGCTACAAAAAGTGAGGAAGAAACACTGAATGGGGAAAATTCTGCAGCTGTTCAGCAAAAAGCAATACAACCTCCAGACATGAAAATCAGTAACCTACAGGAAGATATAAGACAACTGCACACAGGCCTGACTAAAATAAACAAAACACTGATGGAGTACATCAACATAAACAACCAAAGGCTAGAAAAATGGAAGAAGCTTTAAACAAATACTCAGATGAGGTGATGAAGCTGCAAAATCAGAGGTCAAAATGAAGAAAAGAATGACTGAATATGAGATTGCTCAGGAAGAAATGTTTCAAAAAATAAGAGAATTAGAGAACAGAGCACGTAGGAAAAACCTGAGATTTTCAGCTATATGAGAGAAGCTAGAAGGAAAAGACTATTAATTTTATGAAAGCACAAATCAGCAACTGGACTGGTATTCCACAGCAGGAGTTGTTAGTTGAAAGGGCACATTGTGTGTATGGTCCAAACCTGGCTATGAGAAAGCAACCTAGACTTTGAATAGTAAAGATGTAATACTACCAGCAGGAGTTGATTTTGACAAAACTGTGGCAGCAGGACAAAGCACTAAAAGTGGGAGACAGCAGAATGTTTGGGGAGAATTATTACTCATTGTACACCAGGTAGGAGAGAAGCACATTTATTCCAGTATTCAGGGAATATTGAGACTCAGGTATGAGATTCAAACTGCTGTACCCTGCTGTTTGAATCTCCTGGAGGGACAAAATCATTTTTTGATGAAGTATATGCTAAACAGGAAATACCAAAGTTTGTCCAACAAAAAGTGAGCTGTGAAACAGAAAGATCCTGCTCCTTGTTCTTCTGATAATAAAGACCAGAGAGGGAGACTGTACCTGTGAAACTTTTTCCAATGTTTCAATGGCAGACAATGGAGTGAAGGAAGGGAACGCAAGAGCTGACTAGAAGAAATTGAGAGTAAGCCAGAAATGAAGCAGAGACAGGATCTGGGAGATGGAGATGAACAGTAATAAAACCAACAATGTGGGATTACAATGCAATATGTGTGTGAAGTATGATAGAACAAGAAAATATGGAAAAATTGGACTTGTTCAGAGTTTGTTGGACTTTCTCTTAGCTGCCAATCTTCACATCTCTTAGCTACCCATCTTCACACCTGTACAAGATTTACGCTCGTTGCTCTTTCCATTAAGCTATTTTCTACTCAAAACTGCAGTGTCACAGCTGCGTGTTCTGATAGTATCCCAGGACTCTCAGATGAGAATGCTCTTTTGCTAGAACGACTTCAGCTATCCTGGAGAAGGTCTGGCATTTACGACCGCAACAGGTCCATATATCTTTCATCCCCATAGTTACTATAGATCCGTCCATAAAAACATATCCACTGCCTGAGCTGTTCATTCTTCTTGGCCCTGAATGCACCTTATCCACTGCCCAGCCTAAATTCCAATCCCCTGTCCATACGGTTAGTTTTTTTGGAAGACTATCTCATAATCTCTACCAATTTTCACTTTATCCCACTCACTAGCTATTTCTTCTGAAGATTTCTAGTTTCCCTAATAACTCTCAAATAATTTCCACTACCCATTTCTTAAATTCCTGTCTTTTTAACAGGTGGGAGGGAAAGTACCAGTGTCTCATTTTTACTTACCCTGCATGATCTGAAACAGTTACTGGATGTGTGCTGAAGCTTTCAATTAAATGCATATGTTCCTGTGAAACAATTTCTATCCAATCTAGCCCAGTTATAGGGAATAATATGTAAATTCTACTGGAGCTCCTACTACTGAATTTAAATCTTCCATACCATATACTTTCATAAATGTATTAAAAAATATACAATCTTTTATTATATTTCCCTTTCTATGTACTCCTAACACATCCTGTTACAAATCAAGTTCCACTCTCCACCTATGAGTAATATTCCCCACTGAAAGCTAATTACTAGTCCTAAAATTTTCTTAAGATCCATAATAGCAATTTTAGGTGGAATATAAATACATGCCAGCGTAATTCTCCTCCTCTCTTTCCAATACCTACTTATTACCACACATCTACCATTACTGTCTTTTCTCCTCTATCACTACTGCATCCCCCATTGCAATCGGTATTATTACTCCTATTTTCCTTTGAGCCCAGTTTATATTCTAATATACTACGGATAGTGACCATTATGATAAAAAGCTATTGATCCCACTTATTACCCATGTTAGTTTTTTAATGCCTATTTTCAATTTCTGATTAAAAGTAGCCACTACTGTTTAGCAGGCTCATCTTTTATACAGTTGTTTCTTTTCATCTCCATATCAGCCTATGTCACATTTTCAAGACTTTTTGTTTTAATGAAAACCCTCAAACACAAAACTAAATATATTTTCAGAACACCCCATCCCTTATTAACTTAGAGCAAACACACCCCTCCACATACAACTACTCCAAATTGACAGCTGCACCCACAGGCATAACCTAATCTAAAATTAAGTTTACTATGCTAAAGCGTATGTTGCAACCTGTGTTTCCATCAGTGTACTCCTTTCTTATCTCTGTTCCTCTGCCAGATGTGAAAAACAGCCTGTATGCTTTCAGAAAACATTAACTTTTAGCTCTAAGATAAAATGCACTGATCTATTAAATGCATTAAAGTATTAAGTCTGCTGGAGAGGTTACTATCTCTTATTCATTTCACATAATTTCAAATATTATTTTTCACTGAATTACTTGTCATTATACCTTTAAATTGTTTGCTTTTCCTGCAGATATCTTGTCTCCACATAAAAGTAGTCAGAAATTTAAAAAAAAACAGTTAACAACTTTGGAAATACTTGAAGGAATCTTTGTAAATTTCACTCAGAACAGAATGTAGAGAGTTCCCTTGGCTAACTATCTTTAGTTGTAGACTTCTTGACTCACACTGAGAAAAACTGTTAATGAGGTAATGGGAGAGGAATGGGGTAATGGGGGAGGAAAAAAAGCTAAAATGCAAGATGATTAGCATTTTCATGCCTTTCATTATTTTCCAAGCCTATTTGCTAAAAAATGTTCATAGCTTAAGCTGAGAATATTACTCTTGACACCCACCCTTGTAAAAAAACAAGGTAAATTATCAGCTTAGTTCTACATATAATACAATTAATAGTTTTACACCCCGCCTCAGTAGCACTAATTATAGTATTAAATTAACATGCTTCTGTTCAGCCTTTCTTCTTGTTTATAATGTAAAATCTATATTTCATACAATTACAAAAAAGTGTTTACCTTTAACATATACAGCAGTCACTGATAAGACTAACACCTCTCAAGCACGCACATGCACACACAGACTTAAAGAACCCTGACTGCACACTATACACAACTGCTTTACAATACAACATGCAGTTTATGCCATGAAATGTTTTATACAAATACTAAGAGCAAAATTTATTTTACTTACTTTTTTTCCATTTTAGTGTCTTTCTAAAAATTAAAAACACATAATATGGGGTATATGCTTTATTTACACTCCATCCACAAGTTTTAAAGTCAACAAAAGTCTGTTCTTTTCAAAGTCCCTTTTATTTGCAAAGCCATATTTTACAAATGTGATTGATGCTTTATAATCTCACATTTATTCACTAATTTCAGTGTTACTAGACTTCTTCATAATCAGCTCCATCTCCCAACACTAGACTCTGGCTGAAGGCCAAGGTACTCCTGGTTCTACTAGGCAATTCCTGTGCTTTTTTCTGTCTCACACATACTTTCCTTTGGAACACTGAAAAAAAAGTTTCACTGGCAAAGTCTCTCTATGAACTTTACTGTCAGAAGGGTGAGAAAGCAGAGTCACCTTCTGCTTGCTGACTTACTTTTCTATTGAATTAATATGTTTATTTCCTTCTTAGCTTGTTCTGAATCACAAAAATGCTCCTCCAGGAAAAATACTCAGAAGACAGTTGGATATAGCAGCTTGAATCTCATACCTACCTCTCAACATTCCTTGACTGCTAGGATAAATTTGCTTCACTCCTGCCTGGTGTACAGTGAATAATCAATTTCCACATTCTGTCTCCAATTGTTAATACTTTTCCTTTTTGTCACAGTTTTATCAGGATAAATGTTTTTAGCTGGTATGATTGCATCTTTAATAATAAAAAAATATTGGTTGCTTTCTCATGGACAGGTTTGGAGCATATACTCAATGTGCCCTTTCAATTAACAAATCTTGCTGTGCAACCCTAGTAGTCTTCCTTATTTGTGTGTTCAGTTTCTCTGGTACAAGAGAAAATCTCTGGTTTCCTCTGCACACTCCATCTTCTAATTCTACTATTTTTTTAAACAGCTCCTCTTGAGAAGCATCATACCTAGCCTGCTTTTTTACATTTCATCCTCTGATTTTTGCAGTTTTATCAGTTCATCTGAATATCTAGTAAACATTTATTTTTTCCAGCCTTTTGTTATTTGAGTTTATATATTTCCTCAGTGTTTCATTTATTTTAATCACCTCTGAGAACAGTTGATCTACTTGTTCCCTCTAAATCTCTCAATTACTGGAAGCCATCTCTTGAATTAAAGCTGAAGCTTGAACTGTTTTTTGGTGAATAGTTGCAGTATCCTTCCCAGACAGTGTTTGCTCTTTACATTTTCTGTGTGATTTTCTTTCGGGTAATCCAAATGTCTTCATTGCTGGCATCCAGGCAGTACACATACTAGTCAGTAACCGAATTTTAACCAAAAACACTTTTGATGGCAGTCCTGTTTCTCTTTTTACACTGGGAGAATTTAAAGTCATTTATCAATGTGCAACCATCTTGGGAGTCACCATGCCTAGTTTCTTAACAAAAGCATTAGAAATAACCCAAGTCTGATTTAGCATCATGCACTTTTCACAGAATAAATAAGACATAAGGAAAACAACATAAACATACTTTCAACCAGGAATAAAAAGCGCTTGCCACAAAGGATATCTCTATAAAATGTCTGAAATTTGTAGCACCTTGTGTTGGGCATTGTTTTTTTCTGAAGAAAGCGGGTAGGAATGAAATGTCTTGTGTTCTAATCTGCAGGACACTTTGCAAAAACTTTAAAATTTGTCAAGCACAACATTTACATTTCAGATAAAGTTCTCTTTAATGAATCAGTTTCTGAACAATCCTGAAAGTTGAACTACTCTATAATAAAGTAATATATTTAAGAATTAAACATCTTTAAATCCTCTACTGCAATAGAAAGCAAAAGAGAGGACTCGTACAGAACCAAAACAAGGAGCCTTTATTTCTGCCTCTAAATAGCAGAAAAATCTGAAGAGACTGATACAATGCAGTTTTGTATTTCTGGAAAACACTGGAATACAAAAGTTAAGTTATTTAAGGAACATTCATTGAGAATGCTAATAAAAGAGTCCTGACTCATAAAATGCCTCTGCTACAAAAATGTGATAGGCTCCTACCAGGGCAACATAACTGTGCTGGATCTAGGATATATATAGACAATGATTATCAATCTACAACAAGAACTTTTCCATGCCCCTATTCACACAATGTGGACAGAAACATCTAAAAGCATAGATACATATTCAAAACACTCCTACACCATCTTGGTGTTAGCCTAATCTAAGCTTGTAATGCTCAGTAGACACACATGACTTAGAAAGAGGGTTACATGAAGAGTTAAAGGAACAAGGAACAAGGCACAGCACTCAGCAACCTGAAAGAGCACTAATGTCAGGCTGGAAGATGTATTCGCTGAACTGCTAGTCAAAGATCCACACAATTTAATACAGTTTATAACAATAGTAAATAACTGATACTTTATTGTATGTACGTGATCTGGTTTAATTTCCAAACTGCTGAAACTGCAGTGCAGTATTAGAGGGTGCTGCATTCCTGAGTGTGCAGTGCTTTGATTGAGACCTTAAACAAAAGGTCCCATTTGCTTGAATTGGTGATCCTATGGCACCTACTGAAAAGGGAAGGGGGGGGGGTTCCCCCAAAGCCCTGGCCAAATTTCTCCCAGTATTACAAATACGACCTCGGGTTTCCCCTAAAAGTGGCCACTAGCCTGGTGGGACTAACATAGTCAACAAAGGATAAATAAAATGTATTCCTTCTTTAGCCTGACCTGCATCCAAATATGTTTTAGTCTAAAGATAGATTCAAGTTACTATAACTCACACCTGCCTTACCACATACCTTAATTGGAAGGGAAAAAAACTTCATTCTCTTCTGCTTGGTGCACAGAGAATAACAGCTTACACAAAACACTCTGCTGTCCCCAATTTTGAATATCTTCTCTCAGTTTTGTCATGAGCAGCTCTTTGCTGGTATGACTGCATTTTTTTCCCAGTATGTCGCTTCACAGTAAGACGTTGTCCTGTTCGATTCTCAGCTAGAGCATCTTCTGTGTGGAGACATGCATGAATGGGCGTACCTTCGTTGAAGGTTGTGCATCAGGGCCGGCAACTCTGCACATAAAAATCTACTGCCAATCATTAGCGGACCGGAGTTCCGCTGTGGCGACCCCTAACCGGGAAAAGCCGAAAGACACAACATACATATTGGCTTCTTTCTCATGGATAGATTTGGAGCTAAACAATTAACAACTCCTGTTGTGGGATGCCAGCCCACTTACTTATGTGTACTTTTATAAAATTAATGCAATTTATTCCTTTCAGTTTCTCTGGTACAGCAGAAAATCTCTGTTTTTATTTGTCTTCTACCTCTATTTTTTTGACAGCATTCTTCTTGATAAGCATCATTTAGGCAGTGTTTACTTAATTTCAGCCTCTGATTTATGTGTTATCAGCTCATCTGAATAGCTACTTAAAGCTTCTTCTGTTCTTTCCAGCCTTTCGCCATTTGACTGAGATACTGGGAGAATCATAAACACCTCTGAATGAATTTGATTTATTTTTCCTCTAAATTACTGGAAGCCATCTCATGTATCCAAAGCTGTAACCCAACCCAAACAGCTTTTTGCTGAACAATTGCAAGGCACTTGCCCATTTACTTGATTTTTCCCGTAATTTCTTTAGATTTCTTCTTTGCTCACATTCAGGCAATGCAATGACTAAATAGTAATTGGATATTTACCAATACGGTTATCTTTTACTATCTTTTTTTTTTTTTATGTCACCTTTTATTTTTCACACTGGGAAAGCTCTAATCAACCTGCTTTTCAGACTGCAGCCATTTTGGTATTTTGACATTCATTTTGAAAAACAGTTAACTGATGGGTTACGACTAAAGAAACACAAACCTACTTCTTTGTAGTACACAGAGCTTTAGCTGCCCCTATGTAATACAAAAAGTCTAGAAGCACAAAGCGCTTTACAGTTTTTATTTGGAAGATATGACACAGCAATGCCATACAGAGAGAGGCCAGAAGTGAAGGGTATCTCTGTTCAACCAGACATACACTTTACTTTGCCACATTTTTTTGGTAGCACAAATTATATTGCAGTTTTTTAAAACTTGATGACACTGTTATGTGGTGGTTGCCTTGTGTGTTCTAATACAAGACTAGAACATTACCTCTTCAAAAAGTACAAAACAGAGGATTATGATCGGGTTGTACACCCATTATTATATGTTTGAGACACAGCTGCCAAGCAATTCACCTTGAAAGCAAAGCCCAGGAGGTAAATCTCGGGCACCCACATCAAGAACACATAATTAAAGGCTACTATTGGAAACATGGTCATAATTCTTTATAACGCATGGAGCTTTATGTGATCCATGTACTACTGGTTACTGAGACAGAGATGGAGAAAGGGAGACGTGTAATCATGGCACTCTATGCACTACAAAAGTTGCTATGCATTTCAGAGAAGCAAACAACAAGCTCATCTTTTTACAGCATAATCTGAGCACAGCATGTAATGAAAAATACGTATTCAGCATTTGGTTCTTTTTAATACTAGAAGGACCCTTTTAACACTTTTTTTTACTCAGATTGATGGCAGAAGAAATGCCTGGGATGGAAGAGCACTTCTGACTCTACACACTGTTAGTGATTCAGTAAGTCTTTACAGTCAGTAATAAATCGTCAGTTTTCATTGCCAATTTTATGGGTTCACCTACAAGATATCATAAATCACCATGTTAAGCATCAAATGTTCTAACCACTGCTGCAGTCCAACAAAATGCCAACATAAAAACCATCTCCATCTAAGAATTTATACACAAAACATTTCAAAAATTTTCAAGATGTAAATAATACACAGCAAAGAAATAACTGCATAATGGCACGTAAATGAGCCAACGTAAAAAAATCAATGCAAATGCTGTGCAGTATGGCTGCATTGAGATACAAGGAGAAAGCACAACAGAACACAGCAGAACAGCATTTAGCATATACATATGCATTCACAGAAGTTTGTGTTTAACTGCACAATATTTCTGTTGCTCTAAATATGGGCTGTGCTGACTAGGTTATGTGCCTCACAGACCTAGGGCTCTTAAACATTGCTGACAGTGCCTGATCTATCACACCTTCACTGATGATTAGATATTGAATCACTATAGAGTAGACTTGATAATATACAAAGAGTGGTTCATGCATTTCATCCACATACTGAACATCATGCAATGCATGTTTTTTTTGTGGCTACCATGGTTATCTGTACCTCTTAACATCCCACACGGCCCTTTTAGCTACCAACTGGGAACACACTGCATATTTCTCAGCCTTCTGCTTCAGACTGAAGCAAGTTCACAGATACTAATCTAATCTGTTACATGTTAATGAGTGCACAAAACTCCCAAGAATCAAAGAAGACACAAACAGCATTACACATGATCCTACAATATTGCAGATTATGTCCACTTCCCTGAGGCACTAGATGCCACAGGCTACACTCATGCAATAAAGAAGGCTCCGCGTGGCCCAGACTCCAAGAGAAAGATCAATAGGAAAGGCTATGACTCCCTGAACTGCCATGTGCTTTGTAATGCACAAAGGATCATTACTAGTGTGTGAGTGCAGCAACCTGTTTTTTTTTTTTTAATGAGCCACACATTCTGACTTGTATATCTGTTTCCAGTGTGGTGATTTCGCACAGGGTCATCTTGTTGGCATATGCTGGCACAGTGTGTACAACACATTCCAACGTATACACACTATGTGCAGTGGGTACAAAAGGTTTACACACCCCTGTTAAAATGCCAAGTTTTTGTGATACAAATAAATGAGTCCACAATAAATCATTTCAAAACTTTTGCCATCTTTAATGTGACCTATAACCTGTACAATTGAATTGAAAACAAATCTGTTAGGGGAAAAATATAAAAAATAAAAAATATACAATAAGCTGGCTGCATAAGTGTGCACACTGTTAAACTAATTCTTTGCTGAAGCACCTTTTGATTTAATTACAGCATTCAGTCATCTTGAGTAGGAGTTTATCAGCATGGCACATCCTGACTTGGCAATATTTGCCCACTCTTCCTTGCAAAAGCGCTCCAAATCAGTCAGATTGCAAGGGCATCTCTTGTGCACAGCCCTCTTTAGGTCACCCCACAGATTTTCTATTTGATTTAGGTCTGGGCTCTGGCTGGGCCATTCCAAAACTTTAATTTCTTCTGGTGAAGCTATTATTTTGTTGATATGGATGTATGCATGGGATAATTGTGGTGTTGAAAGGTGAAATTTCTCTTAATCTTCAGCTTTCTAGCAGACGCCTGAAGGTTTTGGGCCAAAAGTGACTGGTACTTGGAACTGTTCATAATTCCCTCCACCTTGACTAAAGCCCCAGTTCCGTTCCAGCTGAAAAGCAGCAACCCCAAAGTATGATACTGCCACCACCACGCTTCACTGCGGGGATGCAAAGTGCTGTTTTTGCACCAAACGCACCTTTTGGAATTGTGGCCAAACAGTTCATCCTTGGTCTCATCAAACCATAACATATTTTCCCACATGCTTTTGGGAGACAGTGTATTGTTTTGCAAATTTTAGCCTGGCCTGAATGTTTTTCTGTGTAAGAAAAGGCTTCCATCTTGCAACTCTACCCCATAGCCCAGATGTATGGAGAATACTACTGTCACATGTAGTACACAACCAGTACTTGCCAGAAATTCCTGCAGCTCCTTCAGTGTTTGCTGTAGGTCTCTTGGCAGCCTCCCTGACCAGTTTTCGTCTTGTCTTTTCATCAGTTTTGGAGGGACTTCCAGTTCTTTAGAATGTCACTGTTGTCTCACATTTTCTCCACTTTTTGATGACTGTCTTCATGGTGCTCAATGATATATCCACTGCTGTGGAAATTTTTTTGTACCCTTCTCCTGACTGATACCTGTCAACAATGAGATCCCTTTGATGCTTTGTAAGCTCTCTGCGAACCATGGCTTTTGCTGTAGCAGACAACTGAGTATATGTCAGGAAAATCCTACTAGGACAGCTGAACTTTATTTGGGGTTAATCAGAGTCTCTTTAATTGATGGCAGGTGTGTACCCAAGATGACTGAATGCTGTAATTAAATCAAAAGGTGCTTCAGCAAAGTGTTAGTTTAAGGATGTGGACACTTATGCAACCAGCTTATTACACTTTTTTTATTTTTTTATATTTTTCCCCCTAACAGATTTGTTGGCTTTTCAATTGAATTGTACAGGTTATAGGTCACACTAAAGGTGGGAAAAGTTTTGAAATGATTTATTGTGGTCTCATGTTTTTATATCACAAAAACCTGGCATTTTAAAAGGGATATGTAAACTTTTATATCCACGGTATGTAGCCAAGTACTTCAGTTACCACTGCGCCATTTGCTAAGGGTGAGTATGCCCACCAAGGAAGCAGTGTGCAACTCCAATTCTTGAGTCTCAGCTGCAGCTGGAGCCCTTCTGAAGCTGGAAGAAGTAGCAGGATTCCTCTTGCACAAAAGGTCGTATGAATGTTTTTTTTCCCCACCCAGTTGTGAAGGACAGTGGTGATACCATGTTCTATATTTGTGATATATTTCTAGGTATCAGAGTATCACGGATAGACTCTGTAGAGGGTACCTGCATGCACCTTGTTAAGTTTTAGCCATTTCTTCACGTAGCCCATCACAGCTTCAACTTGTGAATGCATAACATAGAAAATAACACAAAGAAAACCTTATGTTATGCTACAAAAGACTGCATATTTGTGACATGCAAGATAGCGTGCCATATGCAGTCAATTCTTTCTTATGTAACCATACCTTCTCTTAGTGGCAACCCACTGCACACTTGATGTACCCATGACAAGAAATACATGAAGAACAGGAAGATCAGCAAGCCAAGGAATCTCCCTTTGTTACAGCTTATGGACGGTCTGATGAGAGGGCTGAAGTACCATCCTCTGGTGGGTCCTGATGGTCCACCATCTGGTGACCAACCACTGCTGCAGCAATATGTTGTCAAGCATCAGGATGGTCAACATCTTAGACAGACAGAGGCAGTCCGGCATCAAACTGCAGATTAACTGGAGTGACAAGCCTCAAATACGGAGACATTCATTGAAAGGCACCATCTGGCAATGCCTCAGATCATCATTAGCTGGTAAGGAGTCTGTGTAAGTATCCCACTAGCCACAGTGACACCCCCCCCCCTGGCCAGCACACCACCATATCCTCTAAGTGGTGCAACTCCCCCTTCCTACTGTATCCTATTTAATGCCTTGTGCATGGTCTAGCCCTCCAAGCCATCCTGACACACTCCATGGCCTGTGACCTACTTTATCCCCTAAATGGTGCAACCCCCTCTTCATAGTGCATTTTACCTTATACCTTCTATGTGGTCCAACTCTCTCTCATCACCATATGTCCACCCACTACCACCCCATACTTGTGTGTGCTAAACCACCCATTTGTCTATAACAGTATACATTTGTCGGCACCTGTAATCCACCCAACTTCCCCTTTCCATACCCAGTCTTCCCCTGCATACCCTAACCCTCAGCCCTTTTCTCTTCATACAGTAAAATAAGGTCTACCCTGCAAAAGTACTCTACCTTCAAATCTTCTGCCTACCACTGTCCTATTTGTTCCCTTTCTGCATTTCTATTTGCTTGCTTACCTCCCCGCAATAGCAATAATGGTGGATGTGTGATTTTGGCCACCTCTTTTGTAACATTCATATATTTCAATTCACAACAGCACTGTGCTTTGCTGTGCTTACTGGTACAAATTACCACATGCCTGCAAAGTTACGTGGATTATACACAACCTGGCCTTCAATCATCAAGGCATTTTAGTTAGGAAGAGTGCTATCAATGCATAGGTACACTCTGCATGCTCTTGCTGCTCTGCTTTGTACTGTGACAGCCATGCAACTGGTTTAGTTGCCCCATTTTTTTGCTCCTGATTATTGCAGTAGTCTAAGTAGTTTGACAGGTAATATACTCTCCACTGGTGCAGAAGGCTATGGGTTCTATTTCCACACCTGGAAGATGGATTACTTTTTTTTGTTTGTATTGTAACAAAACAGGGGGTTATAGTCACCAAATATAGATCATTCCAAATCTTACAGATATGTTTTTTTTTCCACTCTTCAGAAACAGAGTAATGCAAACTCTGCTAGCTCACAGTAATGACCATTAAACTTTCTTTACATCCTGCAATAACAGTTCAATGTGTCTGAAAATGAAAACGGTGATATAGAAGGGATAGCAGGTGAATATTAAAGTTTCGGGGGGGTCCCTCGCTGATAAGTTCTGTTTGAGCAAAAACCAGGTAGGGGTGTCCTCTTTCCCCTTTCCCATTTATTTGCATTCTATTTAGAACCACTGACAAAGAAAATAAGGAACTCAGCAATTCATGAATATAACTGATATGGTAATCAAGAAAAGTTGGCTTTATTTGCAGATAATATAATTTTATACCGGATAAAACCAGGAAAGGACATTTCAGTGTTGTGGAACATTCGGAGGCAGTTTCAAGTCTTTTCGGGACAAAAATTAATAAAGATAAAACAAAGGCAATTGCTATAAACCATGTACCCACACACAAATTGGTCCAGAAATACCCACATTTATGGGGAAATTATAAAATGAAGTACTTAGGAGTATGGATTGAAAAGAATTCTGTTATGGCAGCCAAGGATACATGGAAATAGACTAAACAAAAGATAATACAAAAACTGAGAATTTGGAAGCTCTGTTTTATGGATGTGGCTAGCAAGATACAAGCAGTGAAAATGCTTTTAGTCACTTTACTTTTATACACAGGTTTGGTGTATTTTTATCAACCAGAGGAGAAGTTGTGGATAGCAATTAATAAAGAGTTGAAAGATTTTATCTGGGAGAGGAAGATGGCAACAGTCAAGTGGGATAAGCTGATCCTTCCAACTTAACAAGGTGGTTTGGGATCGCCTGATTTGAAGGGGTATTTCTGAGCTACACAGTTAAGGCTCCTATATACAGCACACATAGAAAGCTATAATTCCAAGTGGAAAGGGGTGATGAAACATGTGGGACGCTCAAGATACAAGGAATAACTGGGATTTAGGGTGCAGATCCTTAAAGACAGTAACAGTCATACAGAATATTACATTCATAAAACAGCAGAAAATATTGTAAGAACTAAGCAAACATCAAAATGGAGAAAGAAGATTCTTCCAATAGGGATGACTGCAATTAGGGATGCAGACAATAGGCAAGAGGGGGCTGGAATTTACTGGAGAAAACTGGCAAAGGAACCACGGCTTGGGAGCAAATAATTACAGAGGGAAAGGTAACAGAATGAGAAGAAGCTAAGAATTAATTTGGACAGCAGGCTAAAGACTACCCTCCCTATATGCAAACAAAAAGAAATAGGGGGGTTCTAAGCAAAACACCAGTATTGGTAGTGATTTTAGTAGAATCTAGAACAGATGCTGATGTGAAAGACCAATTGGTGCAATGGTTAAGGTGTTTGCTTCCTATCCAGAAAGTACAAGGTTTGACCATGTCCTCTCGTAAGAACTTTATTGATTGAAGTGATATTTTTTTTTAACCCTCTGAGGGGGAGAGACTGGTTAAACGGATAAGTAGTAGGGCATATAAAATATGTTATAGTTACTACAGGAATCAATCAGAGGAGGTTAGAAAGGACTTGGAAGAGAAAATGGATAAGTAATTCACAAAGAAATAATGGCAAGATATACTGTACGTATCACTCCCAAAAATGCAGTAAAAACTAGAATATTTAGGATCTTTGCTTGGAAGTTTTTGCAGAGGTATTTTTATACCCCAAGCAGACTGCAAAAAACTTTTCCTCAGCTAAATGTTGGAGGTGTGATGGGGAAGAAAGAGATACTTTGGAACATATTTTTGGGGAGTCTAAAAAGTTGGCATACTTTAAAAATTCCCTGCATATTACTCTGTCAGAAATACTAAGTGAGCAAATTGGTGCAAGTAAGGAAATGTTTTTTGAGCTGTGATATAGAATCGGAATTGCTTAAACATATTAAGGCCTTACTGAGTTTAATTCTTGTGGCTGCCAAAAATGCAGTTACTCGAAAATTAAAATCAAAGTCTAAACTAACCATACTAGAAGTAGTTAATACAGTAACAGACATTAAAGAACTGTAAGTGGGATATTTAGAAAAAGGGTAAGCACAAATTACACAGAAAAATGGAAATTGTGAGGACAATACACGCAGAATAATATTTTGGAAGAGGAATGAGGTTTAAGGGAAAGCAGGAATTAAATAAACTACGTTATGTATCGTTCGACTGACAATTACTGTATAGATTATAAGTGATGCGTAATGTTTGCAACTGAAAATATGGCAATATGGTTTGTTTTCTTTATATAACTATGATTATCTACATCATAAATGATAATTCAATAAAAATATTTCTTGTTAAAAAGTATAAAAATGAAAAACGGCATAATTCATCAGCCCCGATTTTACATCAGACTTTTGCTCTACACCCCTTAAAAGTTTTGACTTTGTGACACAACAGTGATGATTACAGTATCACTACAATTACAGACTTCTTACTCTTCAAAAAATACGGCGGTTCCTATTAGTGTTCTAGCTGAATAGTACAATTATTTGCCCCCACTGTTATTCTTTCACACTGTTCCGGATTCTTAAATTAACAGGTTGACAGCATAAGAGAATCAGAAACACTGTCAACATATAATCAACAGTTCTACAAACTGCAATCAAGAAAAATGACTATACACCTTTGTGTTACGTTCTCATCCTCACCTCAATGCGTTGCATTCCGTTAGCTAATGAACTAACAGAATAAATTGGGCAACTTAATTACTCTGTTAAAATAAATCTCTCAGACAAAAAAATCATATTAATCGTACCTATTAAAGTGCAACAGCTGAATGTAGTAACGTCTTCTTGATGATAAATGAGATTCTTGTGCTGACTACTACTGTACTACATGTGAACTATTCTAGATCCATTTCTAAACTGAGATCACCAGCTAAATATGACAAACTTCCCACGTTGTTTCATGTTGCGGAAGTAGTTTAACTTTAACCCCAGACACATCGTCGACGAAAGCAATGACGCGATGAGGTAGCCAGAGAGAAGTCGTTCACTCTCCCAAAATTATTTGCAACCCAAAGTATTTTTTTTATTTTACTGGCTCTCTTTCAACTGTGTAGAATTCCGTTTATGATGCCTTATTTTGTCTCACCATATTGATCGATTTGAATCTGTGGTCAACCACCATGGTTTACTGTCAGTCAGCAATAACTCCAAGTCTTTTATTTTAGTAATTAAAACGTGTCCCTGATGGCATGTCAGTAGTAAGAAGCTCTATGAAGCAGTGGTTATTACATTTTAAGATGGGCCTTGTGGGCTCAGATATTTCTTGGGTAGTCCTAGGTCTGCAAATCATTCATGTATATCCTGGAGTGTAGAGAGAAGTCTGAAGTTGAAGTCTCTTTTTGAGACCACACATGAGAGGTAGTGTCCAAGATGGAGGAGATTAGTTGTGCTTTTGTCTGAGAGAAGACCGGGGAAGAGGTAGGCTGTTGCTATATACAGAGCCTGGGCATTTGCTCTGTGAGATTTTAATTACTATCCAGTCTGACTTGTTCCCTGAAGAGTGTGAGGCTTGGGTATAAGTAAGTGTTTACATAGGGTTACCACTTGTCCCTTTTTGTGGGGGACAGTCCCACTTTGGGCACTTGTGTCCTCCGAAAAAGCTAAAAAAATGGCAAATGTCCTGAGATTTTAAGACAAAATATATTTCTCGAATTTTCTTTAATAGTTGCATAAAACAGTTATTTTGTATCTGGAACACAAATATATGAAATAGCATAAGCAACTCAAATGCTACAAAAATAATTTTTATTTTGGCAAAAAACTGAAGTTCTGTCCTTTGCACTGGCTGTGGGTATGTTTTGTCCTGCAAAATCTCACATTGCTACAAAAAATGTCCCACTTTGGGCATTTGAAAAGGTGGCAATCCTATGTTTACACAGGACGTTTGTATAGGATATACCCTAATATTTGTGTCATTTTGTTACTTACACCTTGCACTTTCATATGCTGAATATTAGCTGGAGAATCACTTACAGAAGCCACCCTCAGAAATATCAGGACATTATAAGGAACTATTGATGTTAAATGGAAGTATACAAAAAGGTGTTATAGGTGTGACTTAATTAATTAGTACCTCGAACACTCTCAGGCATGGGAGTGGTAATTTTCACTCTGTTAGAACTGAAAACCATAGTGTTGTACAGATGTTTTGTGGCATATATATTTATCAGAAAAAATGTATTTCTTGTAGGAAACCATGTACCCATGTTACACACTCTCTGAATTTGCTGCCCAATTAATTTGTGTGTGTGTGTGTGTGTGTGTGTGTGTGTGTGTGTGTGTGTGTGTATGTATGTGTAAATTAGTACAGCGGTATTTCTTTATCTCTCTTCTCCAAAATATGTGAAAAGAAGACAGACTGTGTGACACACAATAAAATTTGGGAAGACTGAAACTGTAAACCATAATAGAATCAAATGAATTACAGTTTATAGTGTTTGTGAACTGCAGTGTTTGAAGGCTGCCAGCCTAGCTAGCTATAATTTTGTAAATAATTCTTTGTCATTGTAAATATTAATGTGATCTAGAGGCTTGTGTAACAAATGTAAAAAAAATGTGTTATGTTCTGAGCTTCAAAAATGTAACCACAGTGCACCCTGCTTAAAGAAAGCTGATAAGTGAAGCATTTTGGTCTCTGATCTCAAGCTCAGAGACAGAATGTCTGGACTAAGAAATTCGGTACTTGCGTATTATCGCAACCACATTCCGAACAGGAGACGCCACTCATTTCCAATCAGTTCTCCTACCGAGGTATGTTATATATAGCTCACAGAGATTTGGAATACAAGTTGGACGTCTGTGTCTCCACTTCATTTGGTGTCATTACTGGTTTTTAAGTTTAGAATAAAAGGAAGGAAATGTAATTGATAACTATCGTCATCTGGAATGGACTGTGCACCCTTTATACATGCACAGCTGAGCAGCTTGTGTGATTTATGTTGGATTTTGAGTGACATACTTCCAAAAATTATTAATTAAACAAAGAAACAATAGGTTGGTTTTGCTGTTGGTGGTTTCTGTTAAGAAAAAAAAAACACCCTGTAGAACAGATATCATTAATATCTGGAATGGCATTTGAACAAACTAAAACTTCCTGACAGTCCACAGCGGTATGCAAGGTTCACAGGTTTTTAGTACACTTGTTCTTCTTTCAGCTGTTCCCATTAGGGTTTAGTAGAGGGATACGGTTAAAGTGCTATGCTACCTAATAAGCTAGAGTATGTATTAGCTGCCCCAGCCAGACACAGCTGGGCTAATGTACGCCCACAGTGCTAAATTTTTAATGGTGCATCCCATCATCTTTTAAACGTGGTTGCTGCTCTACTGTTTCGCATATAAAAGGTGATGGTGAATGTATAACTGAAATATCCATTTAAAAAAATAAAGTGCATTAAACAACTACAGTATACCAAGACCTTATTCCGTGGCGACATTTTCATATGGGTAACTCACTGAGGTAAAATACCCCCACCACAAATTGCAACATAACTGTAGTCTAAATCATGTTTATATAATGTGGTTGCGATAATATGTAAGTACCAGAAATTCTTTCTATTGTCTTAGGACAAGAGTTAATTACTAGGTTTTATATGTAAAGTGTCCTTTATTGCTGTGGTTTCCTGGCAGGTGCAAGTTTACAAACAAATGTTAAATTTTGAGTTCTGTGAGCCTGGGAAACTTCAGGAGAAGTGATAAAAATGATGTAACCTGAAATTACTCAGCAATACTGCGTTTTATCAATTTAATACTTTGTCAGAGAGAATGATTGAGTATTTTGGATTTTGTCTAAAGCTGACAACTCACCAGGCACTTGCTTTGCTCTGTAAGTAGTAATTAGAACTTAGTATTTCTCTTAGACTTGGATAGGAATTTAGCCGGATTAGTCTAGCTGTTTTCTATATTTCTGTCAGACTATCCTACAATATTGTTTTAAAAGTTTCCTGTGATCTCTGAACTCTTGATTAGCACTGTGTTGAATTGATGAGATTTGTCTTGTGCGTTTATTATTTATGATTAAATATTTTTAAACCTTTCAACTGTGGCTGTTTTGTGTAGAGATAATTTAAGCTCTTAGTGAGTACTTGCATGGATTTGGTGATACTGTCCAAGCCACTCCAATAGTCTTGCTGCTCAGTCACACTTACTATTTGGATAACAGTAATATTACACAGTGAAATTGGTCACCCTTTGGGAAGGGCCTTATAGTAGCTGATAGATATTAGTGGTTGGTGGCAATGATTTATACTTTATAATAGTCTGGAGTGAAGGGGGCATAGCTGGAGAACCTGTGCCAGCCTTCCCCAAGAGTGTCTGTGTGTCTGTATATAACTCATATCTCAAAGTGTGTGTGTGTTTCAGCTACTTGGGCAGGGACATGAAGCACTGGTTAGACAGAGAGGGTGCTGGAGGTTTTGGCTTGATCACTAGGCTGAGATCTGTACCCTATAGCTCTTCCAGTGGGGAGTCTTATTGGGAATCTGGAGAGAAAGGGAGAAACCAGGCCTAGACTGACTGTGATCTCTGTGTGCTCTTAAGAGAAATTGTACTTTACTGTGTGTGTACTTGTTATCCCTCCAATGTGCACGCCCCTCCCTGGTGCTAATGGTGAGGATTGGGGCTCCGTGATTAGACCTGTAGGCATGTACAAATGCCAATCCTGTAATTATTGCCAATATGTTACAGAATCCAATAAGTTTAAAGTACACGACCAAGTTTATATATTGAGACAAAGAGTCAACTGTAACTCTAGCTCAGTGTCAGACTTGTTTGGTATTTTATGTGGGTAAGACGGAGAGACGGCTCCGAGAACGCATATATGAACACATTTATGCTATTAGAAAAAAACAAATCTGAAAACGCCTTAGCTAAACATATTTCTTGTCATCCAGATCATAACTTTAAATTTATAGTGATTGATCAGGTTACCCAGAGCCCAAGAGGGGGTCCAGTAGCATTAACATTGGAAGAGCTCGAACTCTCCTGGCAAATCAGGCAAAATGCGTATCATTTGCCTGGAATAAATGAAAGCTGCTCTATTAGCAGCATTTTAAAACTTAAAAGTTTAGTTAGATGAATTACTCACTGTTGGAAGCAACAAATTATGCATATTTTATTAATATTTGCTATTTATTGTGGGCTTTTCTTATTTTTATTTTTATTTCTGTATTTTTTTGATTTTTCTTTCTTCATTTATATACTTTTATGTGCACTAATAGCAAGAAGTTATCAGGACATACCATGTTTTGGATTTGTGCAGTTGATGGTTCAGGTTCAGTATTCATTTAAAGCATGATTAGTATGCTAACAATGTTAATTTTGATAGAGGAAACAGCTGCTATATAAAGGGATGATGTTGTTAGTTACTTATTGTCTGAAGAAGTTTGTGCATGATACACAAACGAAAAGCGCTTTACGGGTATTAAAGTTATTAAAGTTTTCAAGTGACATTTGCACAGTTCGCTTCTGTTTTAAATTGTGTTCAGCCTCTGGAAAGTCTCTGAGGCATTCTTCATCCCAAAGGGCATCTTTGTGAACTCATACAAGCCAAAAGGAGTCATGAAGGCTCACCTCTCTATAGCACTGGGAATCAAGGGCACCTGCCAGTAACCCTTGGTAAGATCATTGGTTGTAAGATACTTAGCCCCACCCAGCTGCTCTAGGGTCTCATCTGTCCTAGGCATGGGGTAAGCATCCGACTCTGTGTGACTATTTAATTTCCTGTAGTCTACACAGAACCTGATTGCTGGGCGAGGGCACGGGGCACCAGCACCACTGGGGAGGCCCAGGGACTGTTAGACTCTTGAATCACCCCTAGTTCCAACATCTCCTGTACCTCCACTCTCAGGGTCTGTCTGACTCTCTCAGGCACCCTATAAGGGACCTGCCTAATAGGCCTTTGGGTTCCTGTATCTGGTCTATATTAAATTTTCGAACACTTAAATGTTCGAATCGCTAAAGATCAACCTTTAGTGATCGAACATTTAAATGTTTGAATATTTTAAAGTATTAAAAATAAACAAAAAAACTAAAGGGTATAAGCAGGGGGGCACCCTGAACCCCCAAATCCCTCTCTGCTTAAATATACCAACTACAAGATTGCACTATACTGTAGGAAATGGGAAATTTTCCATTTCCGCACTGTAGCACACTGAAGTGCAATCTCAGAGTTGGTATATTTAAGTGGTGGGGGGTGCAGGGGGTTTGCCCCCCTGCTTACACCCTTTACATTTTCTTTTTTTTTTTAAATATTAATTTTTTTATATGTTTGAACATTTAATTGTTTGATCACTAACAGTCGATGTTTAGTGGTTCGAACAATTAAGCGTTCTAACATATAACATAGACCCCCTGTATCCACCTGGTACTGCACTAGGTGGGTGCACCTTGGTTTCCCAGTGAACATATCCCCAAATTCCTGTAACACTGCTTGGATTTCTTGAACCTGGGTAGGAGATAGCTGCTGGGACATTGCTACCCCTTCCACTGAGGTGTCAGCCCGAGCCTCACTGAGGAGATCACTTCCCAGATCTCCCTCAGACTCCTCCTGCATTCCACTGCAAATGTTCAGCAGAAGAGCCTCCCTATCATGGTAAGGTTTCATCATGTTAACATGGTACAATTTGTGCCCCTGCCATCTGCCTACCAGTTCCACCATGTAGTTAACATTACATACCTTTCTTACCACCTTGTAGGGTACCTCCCAAGCTGCTTGCAGCTTGTTGTGTCTGACAGGAATGAGAACCATTACCTGCTGCCCCACAGCAT
This sequence comes from Protopterus annectens, assembly GCF_019279795.1. NCBI lineage: Eukaryota > Metazoa > Chordata > Ceratodontiformes > Protopteridae > Protopterus > Protopterus annectens. Next base: position 595,544,626 of record NC_056728.1, read on the forward strand.
ACTCTCTAGCTCGAGCATTCCTGTCATACCACACCTTTTTCTGTTGTTGGGCTTCTGCCAGGTTCTCCTGGACCAAGCCCATGAGTTCCCTGAGCCTTGTCCTGAGGTTTAGGACATATACCACAACAGACTCCTTGTGAGACTCGCACTCACCTTCCCACTCATCTCAAATTAAATCTAGAGGTCCCCTCACCCTATGCCCATACAGCAACTTAAAGGATGAAAAACCTGTGGATTCCTGGGAAACCTCTCTCTAAGCAAACAACATATGGGTCAAATATTTGTCCCACTCCCTGTTAAACTGATCTGCAAATGCCCGTAGCATGGACTTGATTGTAGAGTTTAACCTATCAACAAGACCATTATTCTGGGGATGGTCTTCATGTGCTTCACCACACAGGACTTCCACAGACAAGCCAGCAGGTCTGACATGAAATTGGCACCTCTGTCAGTCAGTATTTATTTTGGGAAACCTACCCTGAAAATCTCTAACAAAGCATTTGCCACCTTCTTTGCCTCAGTGGAGGACAAAGCCACTGCCTCAGGGTATTGTGTAGCATAATCCACTACCACTAGGATATAGTTTTTCCTGTGGAACTTGGGGTACTCAGAGGACCCACAATATCCATAGCTACCCCCTGAAATGGCTTCTCAATCACAGGCAAAAGCATCAAAGGAGCTCTCACCTTGTCTCCTGCCTTGCCTACCTTTTGGCACTGTTCCCAGGTCCTGCAGTACCCTGTTACATCTCTGGAAATTCCAGGCCAAAAGAAGTTCTGCATAATATGCCTCTTTATACGTTTTATGCCCATATGACCTGGAAAGGGAATATCATGGGCTATGGCTAGAAGTGCCAGATGGTAGGCTCTAGGCACTACCAACTGCTGAACTCTCTCGCTTTCTAGCCCTCCCTCAAGGGTCCACTCTCTGTATAGTAACCCTTTGTCCCAGTATACAGATTCACCCTTTCCTTGAGAATCAGGTGCCTCTCTAGCTATCTGCCTCAGGCCTTGCAATATAGAATCTGAGAGCTGAGCCTGTCTCAACTCTGTCGTTGTAACCCTTCCCAGCTCCCCTTCCACAGGAAGTCTGGCATCCTCTGACAGTGGTGCCTCACTGTCAGCATAGGTACTACTACTCACCTCTACCTTTGCAGACAATCTGTCCAAGGAACCATCAGTACCCACAAGCAGCTGTGGCTCACCTTCAGTTTCACTGCTACAGAGTAACTCCCTCCCTGAAGTAACCACCTCACCAGTCCTGGCTGCAAGCATGCCGTCTGTCTAGGTCTCCCCCAGGCTACCAGACCCAGACCCACATGCCTGTCTCCTAGCCTTACTGGGTGTAGCTGCATAAGCACATGGTACTGCTCCATCCAAATCCTTCCCTATCAGCACATCTGCAGGATGGTAGTTTAGTACCCCTGTTGTCTCAAGACAGCCTACTATTGGCATTTTGTCTTTCCCACTTACTGGCTCCCTCACTTTTGGTTCCCCACCTTGCCTATGTGGACACCCATGTGCCACATGGCCCCACTGGTTGCATTCAAAACATTTAAACCTAGCTCCTGGATGTGTACCTGGAAAAGTGGCTTCCCCTGCTACTGGCAGATTCTGTTGGGGCAGTCTGTGCTGCCCACCATGGGTTCCTTTAGACCCATGAGCAGTACTGTGGGTCCCTTTCCTGTGCAGGGCTTCCCTGCTTGCCAAGTATAGGTCTCCCTTCTTCCCAACTTATCTGAAGTAGCACATTGTCTATCAGCTAACCAAATTCTCATGTCCTCAGGCAAAGTGCTAAGGGCTTGTTCCCTCACCAAAAGGTCTGCCAGCCCTTCAAAAGTGGTGACCTGGCATCCACTCACCCACCTATGGAAATAAGTGCTCAGTTCTGCAACATATTTACACACACTTTCATCTGCCTTGCGTCTATGCTCACAAAACTTTTTCCTATACATTTCAGGTGTTAGCTTAAAACATTCTAAAAGACATTTTTTACAGCAGTATAATCAAAACAGTCAGCATCAGGCATTTTTGATACAGCAGTTACAGGTTTACCATGGAGTAAGGGGGTCAGGAACCATACCCAGAGCCCTTGGTCAACTTCATGCTGTTTACATACCCTCTCAAACATATGAATGAAACTATCAAAATTATCCCCTTCTTTAAACTGCGGAATAAATTTACTGACCTTTTGTGCTTCTGGGGTCCAGTTACTCCCTTCCCCATTACCTCCATGACTCTGGCGAAGAGTCAGCATCTCCTTCTTATGCTGCCTCTGCCTCTCTTGCTTCTCAGCTTGCAGACATAACAGTTTCTCATTCTTCTCAGCCTGCAAACATCACAGTCTCTCATTTGCTTCTAATTCCACATGCCTGGCCTCCAACTCAAGTCTCTTTAGCTCCAGCTGGATTTTTAAGTCCACTGCAGAAAGGTTGAGCTGTCCATTCTCTGAGGGAATTATATCTTCACTGCCAATCTGATTGTCCTCCTGGTTGCTGTTTTCTGATACAGCTGTAACCAAGGCTGCAATCAGGTCTGCCTTAGTCAGGTTTCCATGCACCAGTCCCCTAGACTGGCACATCTGCGCCAGCTGGCTCCTTGTCAGCTTTCCATACTCCTCTGCTGACATTCTGCCTGCTTACCCTGACTAACTAAGCTAACAAAAGAAATAAAACAATTGTGATCTGAACTGTGAGTATTTACTGCGTGGCTGTTTTAGAGTACAAAATACCTTCAAAGCTCACTTTACACAAGCTACAGGACTCACTCTACCCACACCACTACAAGCCAATTAGTATTTGCCAACTAATTAATATGTGATGTGGATATCCCACCGCTGCCAAACAATTAATATGAGGATATCCCAACCACTGCCACCAATTAATATGTGAGGATATCCCAACCACTGCCACCAATTAATATGTGATGCCCGTGCCATCCCAGCAATCAAGGAGCCTCAATCCTCACCACTAACACCAGAGAGGGTGTCTCATATGAGAGGAGAGGATAACAAATACACACAGTAAAGTGCAGTTTCCCTTAAGAGCACACACAGATCACAGTCATTCTGGGGCTGGTCGCTCCCTTGCTCCCCAAGACCCCAATAAGATTCCCCACTAGCACAGCTATAGGATCCAGATCTCAGCCTAGTGGGCAAGCTAAAACCTCTAGCACCCTCTCTGTCCAATCAGTGCTTTGTGTCCCTGCCCAAGTAGCTGACACATACACATGCACTTTGAGAGGAGGTTATACAACCACAGAGACACTCCTGGGGAAGGCTGGCACAGTTTCTCCAGCTGTACCCCTTTCTCCCAGACTATACAGTAGTTCCACTTGCCACCACCCACTAATATTATCAGCTATCCAAAGGCCCTTAAAAGAGTGTCTAATTATTACTGTGCAATATTATTATCCAATTGGTAAGTGTGACTAGTCAGTCAAAGCTTTGTGCAGTTTTGCCAAAGGCATGCAAGTACCTTTAAGAGCTTAAATTATCTCTACACAAAACAGCCACAGTTAAAAGGTTTTAAAATATTTAATAATAAATAATTAAATCCACAAGACAGTACTTTCTACTACACAGTGCTAGTCAAAAGAGTTCAGAGATCACACAGAAATACTTAAAATAAATCAGTAGTATAGTTCTGACATCACAGAAAAACATTTAGTCTAAACTTTCTAATTCCTAGCTATTGCTATAAGAAAACACACTTCTAAAATAACTTACTTACACAGAGCAAGACAGAGTGCTGTGAGTTGGAGAGTCAAGGCAAAAATGCTTAATGCCTTCTGATTCTCTCTGTTTAAATTGCTTTTGCAGTTCTGATAAACATTACATCATCTTTTTACACTTTCATGGTGTTCCCAGGCTACACATTAACTACATTTGCATTCTTAACATCTCCCTTTTGTTATCTTGCAGCTGTTCAGGAACAGAGCAATAAAAATACATTTGCATGTTTAAATCTAGCAATTTAACTCTTAGTTAAAACAATAGAAAGAATGTCTTCATCTAGACTTTTCCGCACCACTTTCACTTCAAAGGGTCACCACAGGCTTTAATTTGGTCAGTAGAGTGCATTGCTGTCACATTTATTTCCAGTTCCACATGTAACAGTATTTCTTTACATTTAAGACAAAAAGCCTGTAGTTTACATTCATATTTACAAATGATAGAATTATCTGCACAATTCTATCTGGCTAGGCAGGCAGCCATCACCCTACTCTACCAGTCTTCACACAAGATTACAAATAAATATTACATTTTTTAGTTTTGTGAGCCTGGGAAACTTCAGGAGAAGTGATAAAAATGATGTAATCTGAAATGACTCAGCAATACTGGGTGTTGTCAATTTAAGACTTTCTCAGAGAGAAGGATTGAACATTTTGGATTTTGTCTAAAGCTGACAACAACTCACCAGGCACTTGCTTTGCTCTGTAAGTACTATTTAGAACTTAGTATTTCTCTTAGAGTTTGATAGGAATTTAGCCAGACCAGTCTAGCTGTTTTCTATATCTATGGCAGACTATCCTGCAATACTGTTTTAAAAGTTTCCTGTGATGTCTGAACTCTTGATTAGCACTGTGTTGAATTGATGAGATTTGTCTTGTGCTTTTATTATTTATGATTAAATATTTTCAAACCTTTTAACTGTGGCTGTTTTTTGCAGAGATAATTTAATCTCTTAGACAGTACTTGCATGGATTTGGTGATACTGTCCAAACCACTCCAATAGTCTTGCTGCTCAGTCACACTTACTATTTGGATAACAGTAATATTACACAGTGAAACTGGTCACCCTTTGGGAAGGGCTTTATAGTAGCTGATAGTAGTTGGCAGCAGTGATTTCTACCTTATAGTCTGAAGAGAAGGGGGCATAGCTGGAGAACCTGTGCCAGCCTTCCCCAGGAGAGTGTGTGTGTGCTTGTATATAACTCATATCTCAAAGTGTGTGTGTGTGTGTGTGTGTGTGTGTGTGTGTGTGTGTGTGTGTGTGTGTGTGTGTGTGTCAGCTACTTGGGCAGGGACATGAAGCACCAATTGGACAGAGAGGGTGCTGGAGGTTTTGGCTTTACCACTAGGCTGAGATCTGTACCCTGTAGCTGTGCCAGTGGGGAGTCTTATTGGATATCTGTAGATAAATGGAGAAACCAGCCCCAGACTGACTGTGATCTCCATGTGTTCTTAAAGGAAATTGTACTTTACTGTGTGTGTACTTGTTATCTCCCCAATGTGCATGCCCCTCACTGGTGCTAATGGTGAGGATTGAGGCTCCGTGATCAACTGAACCCAGTGCCTCATCTCTTTTTCTTAATCTACTTACCCCTCTTGACCTCCCCTAGACTTGGTCCAAATTAGGGTTTGGGCCAGTGAGGAGGCCAGGAGACTAATGACCCAGGACAGTGTGATACTGCATTCATGGGGTATTTATTTTCCTAGTCCCACCCAATGTGCATGACAAGCAACCTTCCTGAGGGTGATCCTTTCAATGGACATGCACCTCTGAACTGCCCCTCACTTTTGCAAAGGGTTGATGTCAGCAGGTTGCACAACCCAACCTCAGCAGCACTTTGTGGTTGTTTCCACAGTCTTTGCTAGGGAAACTGAATCCCTCTATGTGCCACAGACACACCTATTCCCTTTGTCCCTTTTCCCAAGAAGGACATGTCCAGCCTTCCCTGTAAGGGCCTTGGACACCCAAGCCGTTATCTGAATGCAAGTCACCTGAACCATAGTCAGGACTTTTTCCCTGTATGGCTTGGTGCTGGCTATTAATCATAATTAATTTATGTTTTAAAGTTTACTTTAAAGTGTAAGAAAAGAGGATTGTAAGTAGTTTGGCATGTATCTTTTTTTTCTAGAAGGAAGAGACTGAAAACAAATAATGCAATTTGACTATCCAAAAATAGTAGAATGCTAATGCAGGATAGAGAAGAAGCATGGAAAGAATGGCAAAAATATAAAACACCTCAATATCTTGAAAACGTCAGAATGCTTCACAGTCACACTAAAAGCAAATAATTAAAGACAAAAACAATACCATAATAACTTTCAAAATAATATTAAATGCAACCTTAAAAAAGTTTGAACATCCATTAAAGAAATCTTGTATCCCAGACAAAAATTCAACCCAACCCCCTCTCCCTAGAACTCACCACTTGAAACTGCAATACAGTTCAACTCTTATTTTATAGAGAGTACAGCATCTCTAACCAAGTATTCCTCAACATCTAACCCCAACCCTGCCCAGCAGCCACATATCACCACATCCAATTTCACCTTCAAACTTGTGTCTACATCCTTCTCTTAAACAAACGTAAACAGTGCTCTTCTTCAGTTGAGTACCTAAAAATTACAGACAGTAGCATTGTTTATCATGTCTCAATCTTTATAAATAGGTCAATCCAGGAATTCCCATGTTCCTTTTCTCTGGAAAAAGTCACACATTATCATTCTGCACAAAGGAGGAAATTCAACATACATGAATAAATTTAAGCCTATAGCAATCTTATTTCCCCTCACCAAAATACTTGAAAACATGTATTCAAACACAATTACTAGACTAACTCTTGCAGGAAGAACCCCTAACAACATGGCTTCTATCCTTCCCATAGTGCTAGTACTGCCCTTCTAATCTATATAGACTCTGTCAATAAAACTAGAGATAATGGCAAACTAGTCTGTTCCTTATTTCTAGACTTGTCTAAGGCCTTTGACACAAATTGTCACAGCAAACTTCTTTTTCAAATGTCCTTACTTGGTCTCGCTCAGCCCACCCTTCTATGGTTCAAACGCTACCTGCCCAATAGGGATTGGTTGGTAAAATGGCACTTGTATACTCCTTACCTCCCAGTCATCACCAGTGTACCACAAGGCTGTATCCTTGGTCCCCTTCTCTTTAACATTTTCACCAACAGTCTTTATACTTCCACACAACAGGCCCCCCTAATACAATACACAGGTGATACCACTTTCACTTGCACATCTGACAATGTGGTACACCTCAAAAAAATTACTCGAGAACCTTTAGCAGCCACTGAAACCTGGCTTCATAACTCATAACTCACATCTCATGCTCAACCCAAAAAAGACCAAACTACTACTTTTTCCCTAAATCCATTTCTCATGAAAAAACTAATTTTAAAATCCTCTCTCTTGATAATGCAACCACTGACGTCACTTCTCATAGCAAGCTATTAGAGGTGATAGTGGATGATAATCTTACATTCAGCCTGCATATACCAAATTGTACAAGACAAACTCATCAAAAACTAGGGATGCTTTACAGAGCCAAAAGCTTTCTCACTGATGCAACTAAAACTATACTTTCCACTACTTATCTCCTTCTGACTCTTGCTTATGGTGTTTCCATCCTTACTAACTCCCAGGCTTCACAAAAACTGAAATTTGAACAATGCTGTAATAAAGCTGCTAAATTTGCAGCACATACCCCTTTCAGAACCCACCACTGTGTAGCACTGAAAAGCCTCAATTGGTTAGAACAGCCACATCAACTGACATATACACAACTTCTTACCATGTATAAAATTATCCAGCGTCCACCTCTCTGTCCAATATTAAAAAACATTCAAGACAATTATGTTCCCAGTCATTGTGATCAAAAACTCCTGTCTCTCTATAAACCTATTAAATCTGCTGGGTATTGTCTATACTTGAACAAGGTTGCTAAGGCCTGGAACTCCTTACCTGTATCTGTCAGGTCTATAACCACCCTCCCATCTTTCAAATCCACTCGGAAATAATTCCTACCTAAAAATCTGGCTCTGCGCTTGCTCAAAACCAGGATAACCTATATCCCTAAATGTGAACAAGTACCTTTTTATTCCTTATACCTCCTTTCCCTCCCTTCTTCGCTTACTTCCTTACCGCTATCTAATTCTGTTCTCTGATTTTCTCTCTAAATATACCATAAGTCTGTTTGTGCTTAACTTCATATTGCAATTCCTATTTGTATTACACTAAGTCATCTTTAATTTCTCTACAAACTGTCTAAATTTTTTCTAAATATAAATGATTGTCATATACCATGTATCAGTTCTTAACCAATGTTTTTATATTATGTCTAATTTGTTATAATTATTTAAACTGCATATGTTTTTGTTTTATTTTTGAACATTGTAAAATTGTTGTTCTTAAAATGTTTTGTAATAATTTGGAATTTTTCTCTCCAGGCCTCTTCTGAAAATGGACTTGTACCCAGTCGGACTTTCCTGGTAATCAAATGTCAATGAATAAATAGGTGTGCATTGAACTTCAGTGAGCATAACTCTCAGCTTCCCCTAATTTTTAGGGCTGTTTCTACCTTTGGCTCAAAATGTTGTTCCAATACTCGTAAAACTGGATTTTTCTTTTTTTTAGAAAAGATGGTGGGGTATAGTCAGTAAATACAGACAGTCATTTCAGTTACAAACTTCTTTTACTTCAGAAAATACTTGATTCACATCCTGTTTTTCTTATCAACCTTCTAAGTTAATAGTTGCTTTGTTGCGTCTTTTGGCTTTTCCTGGTTAGGGGTCGCCACAGCGGAACTCCGGTCTGCTAATGATTGGTAGTTGATTTTTACGTGCCGAGTTACCAGCCCTGACGCACAACCTTCAACGAAGGTATGCCCATTCACACATGTCTCCACGCAGAAGACGCTCTAGCTGAGAATCGAACTGGACAGCGTCTTACTGTGAGGCAACAACAAACATTCTAAGTTAATAGTACCAGTATTTAAAAGATGTCCATAATTTGGGGACTTTTCGCCCTTATTATTTTTTGCTTTGTCCCAAATTATAGAGGTAAAAGGTTGAGTGCTGTGCCAGTGGTTTAGAGGAATAAAGCACTGACTAAGGCCAAAATTAGACCAGTTTGATTAATGGATTAGAAGCTTGATGGAGCTGACAGCAGAGGATGGAGCTATGCCAGTGGTTTAGAGGAATAAAGCACTGACTAAGGCCAAAGTGAGACCAGTTTGATTAGTGGCTTAGGAGCGTTATGGAGCTGACAGCAGAGGATGGGTGTACCTATCATAGTTTAAGCACAGGAAGGAGCAGGATGTATACATCCACAGTCCCCTGGAGGATGGCTGGCATTGCACTTCTATTGGTGGGCTTTCAGTAGTAGTCTTCATTAGGGACTGTTGTGGGGAGAAGTCATTGTTTGTGCCCATAATGACACAGGTAACTCATCCGCACCACCCCCCACCGAGTGCACCTCATTTGGGCTGCATTTGTGTGCCATTCTTGTCATTCTTCATTCTGTAACAAGTTATATAATATTAAATAATAAAAAGTTTGGCTGATAGGCACTGTCAGGCTGGGAAGGCAGCCACTGTGATGGTCACTGATGCAAAATATCATCTGTGGTATGAGTTTGGCAAGGCTATGGACAGTGGTATTTATATAGCTTCAAATCAGTTCTGGCAAACTGTTTCATGACTCAGGAGAGTGAATTAAGCTTTTGCCTAGAGTGTTCTTAATAAGGGTGGAAAAATGCTGACCTCAGCTAAAGACGTTGTCAAAGTGAGAAAAACACTTTGAACAACTCCTGATTCCAGTGGACATGTTGCAGTGTGAGGGTATACTGCCAAGAAAAGAGGGTGAGATTGGCTTCATTTCTGTAGACAAGGTCACTGAAGTGAGTAAATAGGTCTACTGGAGCAAGGCTGTAGAAGCGGAGAAGATTTGCACATAAATGCTAAGGATGCTGGCCAATGTTTATGTGACATAGTTATATGTATTTTCCTTGTTGTGTAGAAAGCTAGGATAATACCTTCAGACTGGAAAAGTGGGGTAGTAGGCACATTGTATTGCACCATGAAGTAACCTGTGGGAGCTGCTACAACAGGTTGGGAATTCCCAGGTTGCTGCTACTGCATGCTTTTCTGACCCAGTATTTGAGAAACAAGAGTTGTTTCTACATTCTTTGTGTTACATTGGATACATTCAAGATGAGTAGAGGACTCAGCCAGCAGAGTGTTTTGTCTCCAGTTTGTGATTTTCATGAGAAGTATATTAAGCAGCAGTTAAGGTATGAAGTATATCAATTATGGGGCCATCTGTATTGCACTGTTCTGTTTACAGATGATGCTGTCCTCTTAGCCTCATGTGATTGTGATCTGCTGTGTGCAGTGGAGTGCTTCAGTGCTTAGTGTCCAGTGGATTTGATGAAAATAAGTACCTCCCAATTACAGGCCACAGTGTTCTGCTAGGGAATAACTCCAGGTTGGGCAGGGGTATGGCTACCTCTGTTGGAGGACTTTAAATATCTTGAGGTCTTGTTCACAAATGGATATATAAAGGGGATTGTGAGATTTAATTAGTGGGAGGCAGTGCCGGCATCAGTACTGTGGTGCTAAATTGAGAATTGAGTAATATAATGAAGCTGTCAGTTTACTAGTCTGCTTTTTCCCACCTGCTTTTATAGTAAGGATATTTTGACAATGACTGAAAGGAAACTATCACAGAAGCAAGTAGCAGACATGAGGATCCTTCAGAGGGCAGCTGGCTTATTATCCATGATAAGGTATAGAGCTCAAAAATCTATGAGGATCTTAGTAGAATATATTTAGTCTGCTTCTGTGGTTAGAGAGACATCTGTTGAGGTGGTTTGGGTACATTGTGAGGATGCCCCTGGGTAGGCATAGCCTTCTGTATGGATGCCCTGGGGCAGAATCAGGACATGCTGAGGGAATTCTGTCTTGCAGCCTGCCTTGGGGCATTGATGATCCCACAGGATGAGATGGTGATTGTCCCTGGGGCTAGGAAGTTCTGGTCTACTCTACTGTGACCCGCATTATGACAAACAGATTAGAAAATTGGTCAGTAGATGAACTTTGCAGTCTCTCCTGTTTGTTCTGTGAGATATCTGTCTAGTGTATCTAAACATGAAACATCCTTACTTGCACATGCCTATTTGCAAAGCTGACGCAATGATTCCACGTTTCAAATTGTAAACTCCTGTTATATGTTTATTGCCTTGTGTTTCCTCCTGTCTGCTGCACCAGAAGAATTTGCAAAATTTCTGACCCTGGTATATAGGCAGCTAAGGTTAAGGAAATGCACATATATCTGTACTTGGTGAACTTCCTGATTCAGACCACTTCCACAAAGTATGAACTTAGTCATACAAAAGACTGATTTTGCTTTTAGAGCCTTTGTGTTCTTATTAATCAGTTATTTAGTCTACAACCCAAAGGCACAAAGCAACAGAGTGATCACTATGACAGTCAACACAAGGCAATCTTTTACTGCAGCCCCAATCACCACCCCTCTCCCAGTAGACAAGATACTTGTGTAAAGGAATTGCACTGACAGCCTGGAACTGTTTGTCATATGATATAAGAGGCAGAGCATACCAGGAATTTCTGAGAAAAATAAATATATGACCACCTCAAAGAAATAAACAGGTATAACTGTTTTCATGACACAGGTTAAATAAGCTGAGTGCTAGGAAATATCCAAACCCAATGTGCAAGCAAAAACATACCATTTTCATACTAAAGATGAGAAGTATGTTAATGTAAACAAGTGAATAATTTCCAAGGTTTCCAATAAATTCATACTTTTGAGTGTATGGAATGTGTTGAAAAACATATAATATGGAAAAATAATTTCCATCGTGCTCTGTCCAATGTAACTGTTTTGTCTGTATACATCTGATCCAATATTATTAATTCTCTGTGTGCCTCTAAGTATATTTTCATACACAAAGTATATATCATGTCGAAATTTGTTGTACTTGCAGTAGCAAAAACAGTCTCTTGAACCAGCTTTTCAGTTTTAGGCTGCAGTTTATTTACAAGGATGAGTAAAAAAAACATTACTTTCTTGCCAAAAAAATGGGGACTAACATAAAAGAAACATCTTCACAAATGCACTGATAGTGTGTTTCAGCATGTGCTGTAATAAAATGCAAGTCTGCAAAATACAGTCAGTTTATGACAGCTCACATAGGTTGTTTTCAAAACTCAGTGCAGGACTCTGTCATTCAACACATTTTCAGTACTCCATACTGATTATAGAGAGTTTCTCTTGAAGTGTTCTGGTAACATAAGTTGGAATAAAAGAAACACACTGCGAAGAAAAAAGAGATGGACGACTCTCTTGAAGACCTCCGGGACCACAAATAAAATCAACAATCGCAAAAGTAAAATAAAATGGAAGTTTATTGTAACATAAGCAGTATTTTCATATACCAGTCTTTCCCCTTCAGCACACTTTCCCATACAGGTAGTGGTAACTCCAGTAGCTTCTGTTTTGCAGGCAAAAGCTCCTTCTCTTTTCAGATTTCAGGGATACCATATAGACTTCCTTGTTCTTTACATGTAGCTCCATGGAGACTCCTGTTCAGAACCCTCTCAAGATGCTGACTCTCTCAAGAGGTAATGGCCATGATGCACACCTAAAGGGGACTGCTTCCTATTAGTTGTTATGGAGAGTTGCCTATTTTTGTTTGGCTGCTTGCCTCCACCTTTGGAAACTCTATATTTCTCTTCTGTGACATACCATCTTGTAAAAGTAACCCTGAATGGTATATGAATAGCAGACATAACACTTCACTAAGCAATGTGTTTCACAGGTTCAGCAGTCACTATGCGACAATTGCATTTTATAAACTATGTATTTTGAATATCATGTATGTCTTTGGTATTTGGTTGTATACTTGACTGAAAAAGATCCCTCAATCTGTCCACTTACTCAATTAACAAATTAGCTAAAAAATAAAATCAAAACTTTTAAACAGTGAGGCTTCTAGGTTATCCTGAACTAGAATTGTTATGATTTCTCTTCCTTAATGTAAGGTTCCCCTGATAATGCTGGATGTTTTTCATAGTATTCTGCAACAGAAGCATTTATATAAAAGAATGTTTCTAAAAGCACTGAAGATACATGTTTTGATATTTGAGAATAAATCTGCAACTGTTTTCCGAAACAGGCTAAGACAGAGAGCTCTATTTGAGCCAAATAAAACCTGCAGCAAAACTAAAAAAAAAAATGTGAATAAACCTCTGGAATGTTTATTTTCCGACTGACATAAAAATATGAGTGAACCTGTGACCTTTTTCTATGAACTGTATTAAAAAGTACATATAGTATGTAACTTTAGTTTGTAACTGTATTCTGATGGGAAATTAAGTAATTATACTCAAAATGTGAAATGTATAGCAGAAGTGAAACAGGAACAATAATTATCTAACCCTGTGATTACAAGATCTATGACTGATCCTAGGCCAGAGAGCTAAGGGTTATAAAAGCACAGTTAAGGAGATAGCTAGAAAAAATAGGAAAGCAGCCTCATTAGCAGGTGAATGTGAATCTCTGCTTAAAGTGTATCTGTAGTTTCTGTATGAGAAAGTATAAACCAAGTAGTTGAAAGAACATGTTCAGAAAGAGAGAGTCAAGATATAGAATTTGTATTGTGTAGACCAGTGGGTTTGTTCCTGCACATATTTCTTTGCCTGGGATGTCTTATGGAAATTCAGTCATTGTAACATATAGCTTATACCAGTTAAAGGATAACTATGGGAAGGTGTACATTGTAGATAGATATTTTTCCACTTTCTTGATATCTTTTTGGTCAAAGTGATTATTTTCTGTTTTCTCAATGAAAACTATACATTTCTTTAACTATTTAACTGCTACCTGTACTGCTTAACTAATTATTTATTAAGTATTTTCATTTATTCACTTTAAATGCATTTGGGTGATTGTCTCTTTACTTATTTTATTTTATTCTATTCTCATCCTTCCATAACATCTCCCATCCTCTACTTTCATTCTTCCTCTGTTGCTTCCTCTTTTGTAACATCCTTCTGTATCACTTGTCTCCTCTCTACGTTTAGCCACCAGCTGTAATATTTTTTTCTGTACAACCACCTTTCTAGTGACTGATTTATTTTCAGCTTCCCATTCAACCAGCAGTCAAGTATTATTTTTGTGACTGTATTTAGTCTTCTAAGTCCAGTTCACAGGATCATAGAATTATAGTGATTACTAGGCTAATGACCCTAAATGGCCTTTTGTAGCCTAACCATATTATCCAAAGGTAATGAGCCAGTTTGGATCTCAAAGGTTTTATGTAGGGTACATATGATTGTGCATTTACAAGCCTTCTCTTTCTAATGGGAGTATAAATACCAGGTCAAGGGTAAATTTACAATTCCCCATCTACTGATCCAGGCTGCATTTGAATAAGTGTAGGAAGAACTTTGATCATGTGAATAGGAAACTTGTTCTAGAGAAGGGGCAGTCCCTTTGACACATACCTGTCTCTCCAGTATGTATTGTTTGTGTTGCGGGTGAGGCTGAGTTCCCTGTTTATCAAGTGTTTCTGACAGAAGCATAGCTGGTTTAATTAATGCTCTGTTCTGGTGCTATAAAACAGGGCCCCAATACCTCAGCTCTTCAAGTGAACAGCAAAAAAAAAAAAAAAAAACATAAGATAGGCTTATTACAGTTAGATATATACAACCTCCCAGCAAAAAAATGACATTCCTTCTACTGACACACCAACCAGGTGGTCAGATGGATGACACAAGTCCCAGCCATTCAGGTCCCATTTCCGCTCCCAAACCTTTTTTAATATATTTTAAAAAAGCATTTCTTCTTTTAAACTGTAGCAAACTGTCTGTTACAAATTTAGCAAACAGTTCCTACAGTTTTTACACCTTCCTGCATGGAGATCTTCAACACTCATGTTTTAGTTAAAAAAAATCTTTTTAAACTGTAACAAACTGTTGCTGCAGTTTATACCCTGTCTGACTGAAACAAAACAGTCCTCAGGTTTTAGTTAAAAAAAAAAGATTTTTTTTTTTTACTTTCAAACTGTAGTAAACTGTTTGATACAATGTAGCAAGCAGTTGCTACAGTTTAGACCACACACTGAGCTCAATAACACTCAGCTTAGACTACAAATGCAATAGCGGCTTTTCAAAAGCAGTATTATATTAAAAAGCAGTCAGGGTCAGCTGATCATGCCCCCTCAACACTTTGCACCTGGAGCTGTTGCCCCTCTTGTCCCGCTCTAGCTATGCTGCTGGTTTCTGATGATCTCTGTTTTGCAAATGTGCAACAGGCCCATTAAGGCTGAATCAGAAGATGCTTTGGTATAGATTGCCTCTTAGCAGTCTATAGTAGGCAAAGTATAGGGACATGTGCCTGGTCTACAGAGCAATCTCAGATCTAAACCTAATGGAAATCTTGCACATCCGCAAGTCAAATGGGACAAGGATCACCCGCTCCAGGGACCTTAACCTGGCCTGTGATATAAATAGGACCTGCTTGAGAGACAGATATGTCTCTCAGAGGTTGCCAGTCCTCTGGGATAGGCTACTAGTTCACATCACACGGAGCCCCCCTATGACCCTGTTTAAACGTAGCCTGGATTGATTGGATGGGAAACAATAAATTCCTGCTCGGGATTTCACCTATGAGCCTCCTAGATATGGGCAGTCATTGCTAACTAACATCACAAGTTTTGGCAAGATCCTTTATATTGGGTTTCTCTAGTAGTATATTGGGTACACACAGCTAGGCTTATAAAGACCTTCAGCTCAATAGTCCAATAACCACATATGAACCTGTGTTGACTACATTGTGTATTCTTTTTGTGAGGAATATCTATGGATGCTTCAGTTGTTGCATATGCCTGGTCAGATACATAGGGAAGTGGGCATTGTACTCAGTGATTGTTCCATTGTACCCATTCCACATTAGACAAATGACATCTTTGAACCTGTATGCTATACTCTTGCTTATACATTATGCAACATAAATGATTTCCTTCCTACATTAGATGCATGAAGGTGAAAGGCCAAGTCTCTTTCTACATGGGTGTTCCCATATCCCTGACCACTGGATCTACACTCATGGGACTGTATTATTTCCAAAAGAGACAGAGAAGCACTTCTTGTCAGTGAGTTTTTAGATGATGACTCTGGAACCAGATATTAATCTGTGTCAGGCCCTCTTGGAGGATATTTGTGTTATTCGGGAATTGTATGACTGCACCTAGTTTATAATCATCTGCAAACTTAGTCAGACAGTGGTCATTGATGTTAGAAGAGAAGTAGTTGACAAAGAGATGCAGCCACAGCACTGAGTCCTGATAGACCCTGCTAGTAACCTGCTGTTTAGTGAAGGTAGACTCCCCTGTCCTGACTTCTTAGGTCCCTATCTCTGAGCCAGCTTGCTATCCAGTGGGTGACACAGGGATTTATACCTAATTTTGTGAGCTTATCTGCAATCCCCAAGTGGAATACTGTGTCAAATGGCTTGTCAAGGTTGAAATAGGCAGTATATACCATTTTGGCCTTGTCTATTGCTATGGTGACTTACTCAAAGAAGTCGACTAGATGAAGTAGGCACGTCTTACCTTTAATGAATCTAAACTGAGTGGAATCCAGTGTCTGAAGATTACCTATGGCATCATTTATCATATCCACAATTGTTTGTTCCATGGATTTACATATGAGACAAGTCAGGCATAGGCAGTGGTGTTCCCTGGGTTTAGGGGGCTTGAAATTTTGCCAGGGTGTCACTTAAAATTAGGAAAATTGCCTTGGAATAATTCCTGGAAGTTCCAGGGTTAGGTGGTGTCCCAAGCTTTATTTTTATTTTGAAGGAGACAGATTTGTGGTCAATTACACTGGGGGACAATGTTCCCTCCCTTTTGTGAAGATCAGGTTAGGGATGTTTGCACCCCTAGTGGGTGTACAGACTAGCTGGTCTAGGGTGTTCGTATTAACAAAGTCCAGGAATCTTTAGGCCTGCTTTTGTGGGGTTGTATGTGTTTCATAGTTTATAGAAGGATAGTTAAGGTCACCCATGAGTATGATTTTGGGTAGTGACTCCAGTTTAGGTAAGTAAGTAGTGTTGGCTTCTTTGGTCATTACAGGGGTCCTGTAGCTCACAAGGATGTGATATTGAACTTTGATTATGGTGAGTTGTACATTCAGAAACTCAAGGGGGTTATACTGTTTGACTAACCGTAAGGTGTGATTGTTTTTGATGTAAATTGAGACACCCTTTTTGTGCAGTAGCAGGTCTAAATGTGTGAAGACATTATAGCCCTGCACTGGTGGGGTGCTGTCCACTGTTTTAAACCATGCCTCAGCACAGACATCTATATTCTTCAGGATGAGAAGATCTTGCATGAAGTGGCAAAATAGAAGAACAACCCATGAAAACCTCAGGTCCAACTGGCACTTAGGGGATGATTATCTTTAGCATTAGGACTGGGGTCAGCCACCGTGAGTCAATGATTTCTTTTTAATTCATACTAAATAGAACTGAGATACCTTTGGACCCATACAAATAACTCAAAATGTAAAAGTAAAAAAATGGCCTGTTATTTCTCTATAGTGTATCTGGTTATAAGAGTTTACATTGTCTTAATATTTTTATATTTTTCAAATGCTGTAAGCCAGTTTTCAGAGTCAAAATGGTTGTGGTTTTAACTTATTATAGTAAGCCACATAATTGTTAATTATGTTGATTGTACGATTATTAGTAGGGACTGACTTCTATGGCTATCCATAGAAAACTGCTGAATAAACTACCCCAGCACCAGAGCCATGTTCCACTCCTGGGTTCTGCAATTTCAGAGAAACACACCACTTAAAGAGTGTGACCATTTTAACATATTTTTAAGATCTCAAATTTGTTCTTACTTATAAAAAAAATGTTTTGGATGCTCTGTAAAAGAGGGCTTTTTATGCTAGTTTGACTGGTTTAAGTAGATATACACAACCTCAGAACACAAGGTAACCCTAGGCAGAGAAGACCTTCCATGGGATTGAATCTGATAAAAGAAGGATGTTTATCAAATCTGACTTATAAAAGAGACTCGAGACATCCCTGGACCTGAACTTATAGCTCATAGTAAAAATAAAAAAAACATGATCTGGATGATGGACCAATAACCATGTGTTTATCTGTTTTGCTTTTCTGCTTATATATTTGTTTTCATGCTGCCATAGGTTAATCGTACAACGGGATACAGTTCTGTTTTCAGTTTCTTAACATATACAGAGTACTCATATATGGTTACACAGGATTTCAATCATTACTGGGTTTACATGATTCCCAGAAGGTGTTTGACCCTTAGGTTATTTAGGGGAAAAGATCTCTATATTAACCACCATGATGCTGAAGATGGTGCCTGAGATGTTTTTCCACACGTTGGATCAGCATTTTCAGAAACATTCAGCCATAAAAGTTTGTGACCACTTTGGTATTTTTTAGTTTTAATTTTTATTTAACATTGATTGTTTTCCTCTGTATGGACAGCCCATTAAGTCAGTTCAAATTTTTGGATTGGCTTTGCATACATTTTAAGCATTGGGAAGAAGTTTTTCCTTATCATTTCCCTGATTGATTTTTTTAATCATTTGATTGACCTTAACTGGCTATGGTGTCTGGGTTTAGATGTATTTATACTATATCCCGCTCCATTATAAACTGCTTTTTCCAATAAACTAGGACACCTCACACAAACAGGGGACTTTGTTTTTTTAATCATCTTCATGGACAGCTAACACAACCACAATTGATAAAGGATAGATCCAATTATTTGCACTTCAAATAGCCATGATTATTTCCATGGTTAATATATATCCTTTACTGGATGGTTCCAATGAAGGCACTTTGGCAAAAGGGCTACCATGATTTCAAACTATCCCTGTCCTCAATGCTTTTTATTTCTCACATAGCATCAAAGTAGAATGCTCTGACTTTTAGTTCAATACAAGACTTTTGTGATATAGAGCAATTTTTGCTGTTGTTTTACTTTATAAGCAAAGTTGATCAAAATATTTGATAGTTAACAGATACCTGTTTGGCAATACTTCCTGATAAATATTTTTAGCTTAAAGGTTTCTGAATTACTTTATGGGCTCAATGTTTCTTCTTTTTATAAACTGATTTTTGCAAGCTTTTTAATTTAACTCCATAAGAGATGAGGAGCACTTGCTCAGATCATTCCTGCCTGATCCACATTGAATGGAAATCCTCTTCATAGCATCCTAGACACTCCATTGGTTTGAATATGGGACTCCCAGTATGGTTTCCAAAGGCACCCCCATTTAGGCCCACCAACCAGAGACAGCACTTCTGAAAAAGACACCATCCTCCTGCCTTCATTTTTCTATAAATAAGTTACATCAGATATCCTGTATCACAGAGCAGTACTAATCCATCTGATGGCAAAGTTCTGAAATTTCTACCCATGTTAAGAGTTTTTTTGTTTGTTTGTTTGTTTTTTACTGGAGATATACCATCTTATATCATCTAGTAAGGATTATATACCCCCTTCACTCCAGAGGATCTGTTAACAAGAGGGATACCAATAAATATCTGGATCTATCCACTTTTGTTCCAAATCTCCAATGCAGAAAAGTGGAGTTTACTAAATTAGGATGGAGAGATCTGGGGAAGTCGAAAATAGCATAGAAGGGATCTTAGAAGGCTTCAGAAAGTTTTATCAGAATTTATACAGTAGGGAAGATCAGGGAAGTGATTCTGGTCAGGATGAAGATGGGAGTGGCCAATACTTGAAGTAGTAAAGGAAGAAGAAGGAAATAAATTTATTTCCCCCATAGAAAGAGAAAGGGTTTGGGCAAGAATGGCTATAGGGAAATCACCAGGTTCAGATAGAATATTGATTGATGATCTGTGGGAGATTATGAAGAGACAGGTTGTGGAGAGAAGTTGTATACAGATGGGTAACCCTAATTAATAAAGTCCTGGAGAGAAGTCCCCCTCTGGATCCATGGAGAATGGCAGCAGTAGCAGTGATGTGCAAGACAGTAAAGCTCCTTTGTCTCTGACATCATGCCATTGTATATCAATATTAAACCACAATTCTAAGCATTTATTTTTAATGTTAGCAGGGAGATTTGGGGAAATACTCCCAAAGTTGATTCACAAAAATCAGACAGGTTTTGTAGGGCGAAGAAGGATGACAGGCATTCTGATTAAAGTATTATTGATAAAAGGGAAGTACAGCAAAAAAAAAAAAAAAGGAAAAATTGGCACTGATGTCCTTAGATGCAGAAAAGGCCTTTGACAGTGTTATCTGAGAGTGCTTGTATGATGTGATGGAAAGATGGGGATCGAAGGAAAATGGATTAACCTGATCAGGAGGCTATATCAGGGAGCACTAGAGAAGGTGAAAATCAGAGCAATACTTTCAGGAGAAATACAAATGCAGAGGGGTATGAGACATGGTTGCCTGCTGTTGCCATTCATATTTGCAATGTACCTGGAACCTTTGGCTATAAAGACAAAAAACATGTAGCAGGTATTTATGGGAAGGGACAGAGAAGAAAATGTCTCTCTTCACAGATAGCAATTTACTCATGTTACCAAAATATGAACCTCCCAAAAATAGGGGACATGCTAGCTAAGTTTCGGGAAACAAGGAGTTATAAAATAAATAAAGGTAAAACTAAAGGAATTTTAGTAGGAGAGATGGAGATACAAAACAGAGTGGAAGTAATGGAAGTATTGGGGACACACAAGTGAAATACTTGGGACTATGGCTAGGAGGTTAGCAGAACAATCAGAAAAAATAACATACCAAATGTACTGGACAAGATAAAAAAAAACATGAGTGGTCAACAATAAAGTTAGAAATGGATGAGAGAGTGCAAGTGCTGAGAATGTGTATCTTGCCTCAGTTTCTATATGCAGGCAGGGCTTCTGAAATATAGAAGAAAGCATGTCCCAGAAAAAAAGTGAAGTAGTTGATGAGGGATTTTATTTGAGTTGTGGAGAGGCCAAGGGTAGCAAGGGAGAAGTTGACACAATCAACTGAAATAGGGGGCCTGGGCATTCCAGGCTTACTGGAGAACCTACAAACAGGTCTGGAAGCAAATGTGCTGAGGATGGTAGATGTAGACTATAAGGCAGATTGGAAGGAGAATGTTGGGTTAGCAGATAAGGGAACCTGTTTATTGTTCCTTGAACTCATCTTTTTTTCTTTTGTGGTGTAAATGTAATGATATCTGGAAAAAGAAGTATAAATATGCTAATTACTTTGAATATATACTGCAGAAAAAGAAGGGTGTAAACACAGGGATTAGGTATAACCCTGTTGTATAAAGAAGGGACAATTGTGAATTGATTTAAAACCAAAGGGGCTGCCACCAATGTAAAGAAGGGCACCATGTGTGTGGATTACACAAGTTGTGCAGTATGACTGGAAAAGAAACAAAGAATGTTTGTCAAATTCAAAAATACAGCTTAACTTGACAGTCATATCATGTGCTTACTGTTAATGTAATTACTTTTTGGCTGTAATACACACTTCCAATCAACTCTTCACAAAACAAACACATGGTTCAAATCACATAGCAGTATCTGGCACTTTCTTATTCTCGCTCTTAAGGCTGATCACCTTACCATCCTACTAAATGATAAATAACTCCAAGTCAAAGCAGTGTCAGCTTTACTTCTGTCAGTCTTAACCTTCAGTTATACAGTAACTACTGTCTCTTCTTTAAAACTAAGATGAAAATAAAATCCTCCCCTTATTTCATTAAAATTCAGGAATGACAACACATTTACACTCCAAAATCTCATTTCTGACTGGCATATTGAACAAAAGAGCTATAGCAAAATTCTTCCTACAAAATGGGGAAAAAACACCTCTCTCCATTAATTTAGAAAAAAATAGATTACTCACAATCCAAACAAATACTACTAGGCCACCTTAAACAATCTTTCTGCTACAACTGCTTTATTAATAGGGTATAAAAATAAAGTCATGCCGTAAGAACTGCCAATTGATTGGTATCTGTCAGACCCAATCTAAAACTCTTAATGTGCAACTAGGTAAATAATTTCTCACACCTGGTTATACTGTGCATATGATATAAAACCATCATTTAGCAGATATATGTTTGCTATATCTACTACTAACATGTACTAATAACTATAAACATACACAAGTACTATCCAAGTTTTGTAAATACACACATATCCCTTAAATTCATGTTTCATTTGTGTACTGGGGACAGCTAAAAAAGTTCCTGAATCAGCACATGTTCTCAGTTATCAAACATAAAAAACACAAATTTATTTCCTCCTGGAAGAAAGCCTTCATTGCCTCTCATTCTAAAAATAATATTCTAAACCAGCTGTTGACTTTCAGCCAATCTCCTTACTCCATACACTAGCCAAGCTCTTCAAAAAGGCAATTTATGGTCAAGCTTCTGAATATTTGAACAAATACAACATTTTTACTCAGTTTACAAGAAAAAAATTACACTTGCATGTACAGCCTATTGAAGCTTTAATTGTTAAACTTGTAAATTATAGCTACTGTAAACTATTATAACTTTCTTTGCATATGTAAGGGCATGGCTGAAAATGATGAAATTAACAACTCTCCTAGCTGGTTAACAAACAGCAAATAAACATTATAAAATCTTTGCAGAAATACAGTAGGTAAGTGACACACAGGTAAACCAGATCTACTATAATAAAGAGTATGTGTACCAAATACAACTAAAAGGTAAGGTTTCTATTTTTTTTTTATTCAAGATCAGCCATAATTGTTCTGTGTGTAGGTATTCATTTTACATCTCCATTTCAAAGGACAAACAAGAACTGACTTTAACTGGACAAAACAGGGAAGCATTTTAGACTGTTCAGAAATTCTAAAGCAAAACAGAACACAAAAGACAACCAAGTAAATTAAGTAATACAAGTACTAACCATAGAATGTACAGCCAGTTGCTTTAATGACTTAAGAACAAACACCTAAATTCATAATGCATACTAATTTGTTCAACATAATTGCCACAGATCCACAGCACTGAATGGACTGCTCATCTGGATCACTTTGAAGCTTCAAACACTTTATTTATTGTTATGGAGACCATTCAGGAGCCCAAGGCTCGCAGATCTACCTCCAGTCCATCTTTATACCCAAAAACTTTACATAAATGCCCAAATGTAAACAAAAAGCAAATCCAAGTGTCACACCATTCACCTCAAACACAAGCTACATTTAATGAAGATTTGTTTTTGTATCTAATGTAAATTTGGCTTGTACAATTTTGTAACAAGTGTAAATGTGAATATTTCTACTGTGTACATCCTGACAGTGTTACTGGAGCTTTTATCTGTGGGCCTGCACTGAAAATAGTCATCTAGTCCTAGCTGGACTTTCCCTACAAACAAAAAAAAATAAATAAATAATTGATAAGAATGTATTTATTGATAAATGGTGACAAAATGCTAGCATCATTCTCTAATTGTCCAGACTATTCTGCCACACATTGCCATTTGTGCAGTGTATGTGTGAATGTAATGAGTTATACAAAGCAGAATTACCATGGACAAATGAGCATTAAAATGTAATGGCATTCAGAGAGATTGGAGAGAAAGGAGACAGACATAGATCAAAAACTCTGATCAGTGGGATAGTCAGTATGAAGCTTATTCCTGGTTGTAGCTTGTGTACCTCTCAACTGTCCATATTTTTGCCTCATATTTTTGGTCTGTTCCTTATAAAATTTGTGGTTTTCTGGAAAATCACTGAAGATTGAAGTGACTAAATAATACCAAATAATGACATATATCTGAGTTTCAGACTTCATATCCCCCAGAAATTGCATAACAATGCAAAACTTGATATTCTAGCAATCTTTTAAGTTTATAGAAGCAATATTAAAAATCTGTCCCTCTTTTTGGGTCTTTGTTTCCCCATTGTTTTTGGCTTTGTCCAGATTTCTTGCACTGAGAGGTTAAGAGGTATGGTGCAGGCCCATATCTAGGGCAAAAAAATGTGTCTTTCCCAAATGCTCTTGAGCTCAAATTGCACTTATTGATGTGATGCCCCTGCACTGGCCCAGTAATCAAGGAGCCTCAGTCCTCACCACTAGCACCAGTGAGGAATGTGCACATTGGGAGGATGACAAGTACACAGACAGTAAAGTACAATTTCCCTTAAGAGCACACAGAGATCACAGTCAGCCTGGGGCTGGTTTATCCCTCTTTCTCCATGTCCCCAATAAGACTCCCCACTGACACAGCTATAGGGTTAAGATCTCAGTCAAGCGGTCAAGCCCAACCAGTGCTTTGTGTCCCTGCCCAAGTAACTGACACACACACTTTGAGATTTGATTTATATACAAACACACACACACACACTCCTGGGAAAGACTGGCACAGGTTTACTAGCTATGCCCCCTTCTGCCCAGACTGAAAGGAAGTTATCACTGCCACCAACCAGCTCTTATCAGCCACTATAAGGCCCTTACAAAGGGTGACCAATTCTACTGTGTAATGTTACTATTATCCAAATGGTAAGTGTGACCAAGACTTTTAAAGCTATTTAGGAGTGGCCTATACAGTGTCACCAAATACATATGCAAATACTTTAAGAGCTTAAATATCTCTAAACAATCCAGCCACAATTAAAAGGTTTAAATATATTTAATAATAAATAATAAAAGAACAAGACAATACCCAATAACTCAAAACAGTGACAACATAGTTCAGAATCATAGGAAATATTTTAAAACAACATTGCAGGACAGTCTCACATAAATACAGAAAACATCTAAACTAATCTTACTATATTCCTATCTATCTCTAAGAGAGATTACTGTAATCTAGTACTTACTATTATCAAGGCAGAAGTGCTGATGAGAGGATGTTTTCAGATCCAAGGCAAGATACAAAATGCACAGACTTTCTCTGACAGATAGTTCTTAAATTAATAGCAACACATTACTGCTGAGTCAACTGGATGACATCACTATTTGTCACTTCTGCCTTCAGTTCCCAGGCTAATAGAACTTAAAACATAGCACCTTTGTGTCAGAAATACTTATCTCTCAGAAGTTTGCCTAGAACTGGAAGTCGTAAAACAGTTCAACACTTTTACATTTGAAACCTAGCAATTATTTCTGTTTTCAGACAATAGAAAGAAACCTCTAGCTGTAGACATCCTGTCTCCTAGCTGCCTTGAAATTGAGATAAACACAGTTGTAAAATTCTTTGCTTTTCTTGAAGGTTTGCAAGTTAACTCTGTATGCTCCAGCCTCTACCATCAAAACATACATTTGCATAGGCATATAGTTTATATACATTTCTGTTCTTTTTCAGTAGGGTACACTGTGGTTACATTCTTGAAGCTCAGTACATAACATACAGTTCAACACACACCTCTGCACCAGTAGTTTAATATCCACATAACATATAGTTCTCTTACATTTGTAAGACAAGCATACAAATCATATTAATATTCACAAATAACATAGAATTGTTAACAAAATTCCAGCTAGCTGGGCTGGCAGGTTCACAATTCACCCCCCCTGAAAACTCAAGTGAGTCTTTCAAGTGACCCTTGAGAAATGTTGCTTGAGAGGGTTGAGCCTATTTGGGAATACCTTACCCCATTCCCTGTCTTGAGACCCCATCTGCATTGGCATTGCTTACCCCACTGTGGTGCTGCACTGTGATATCATATGCTTGCAACCCTAGGCTCCACCTTGGTATCTTGGCATTTTTCCTGGCTGGCTCGATGTAGTCATGTTAAGGGATTGTGGTCTGTATCTACTTAATGGTCAACCCTGCCCTCTGTAGTCTGCCCAGCACCTTCCTGACATGCTGAGGGTGCCCTTGCCAGGAATGGCTGTAGGTGGCAATATCATCTAGGTAAGCAAGGGAAAAATCTCCTACTCCTGCTAGGATATGATCTACCAGCCTCCGGAAAGTTGCTGGAGCATTTTTCATCCCAAAGGGCATCTTTGTGAACTCATACAAGCCAAAAGGAGTAATAAAGGCTGAACTCTCTCTAACACTGGGAGTCAAGGGCACCTGGCAGTAACCCTTGGTAAGATCATTGGTGGTAACATACTTAGCCCCAGCCAGCTGCTCTAGGGCTTCATCTGTCCTAGATATGGGGTAAGCATCTTACTCTGTGTGACGATTTAATTTCCTGTAGTCCACACAGAACTTGGTGCTGCCATCCATCTCTGTTATCATCACCACCACTGGGGAGGTCCAGGGACTGCTGGACTCCTGAATTACCCCTAGTTCCAACGTTTTCAGTATCTTCTCCCTCAAAGTCTGTTTGACTCTCTCAAGCACTCTATAAAGGGCCTGCTTAATAGGCCTTTGTGGTCCTGTATCCAGATGATGCTGCACCAGGTGGGCACACCCTGGTTTCCCAGTGAACATGTCCCCAGACTCCTGTAACACTGCTCAAATTTTTTGAAGCTGGGTAGGGGATAGCTGCTTAATTGCTACCCCTTCCACTGAGGTGTCGGTCCGAGCCTCACTGAGGTGATCAGTCACCAGATCCCCCTCAGACTCCTCCTGCAATCCACTGCAAATAGTCAGCACAAGGGTCTCTCTAGAATGGTAAGGTTTCATCATGTTAACATGGTATAATTTGTGCCCCTGCCTCCTGCCTATCAGTTCTGTCATGTAGTTAACATCACTTACCTTCCTTACCACCTTGTAGGGTCCCTCCCAGGCTGCCTGCAGCTTGTGTCTGATAGGAATGAGAACCATTATCTGCTGCCCTACAGCATACTCTCTAGATCAAGCATTCCTGTCATACCAGACCTTTTTCTGCTGTTGGGCTTCTACCAGGTTCTCCTGGGCCAAGCCCACGAGTTCCCTGAGCCTTGCTCTGAGGTTTAGAACAAATGCCACAACAGACTCCTTATGAGATTCATACTTACCTTCCCACTCATCTCAAATTAAATCTAAAGGTCCCCTCACCCTATGCCCATACAACAACTCAAAGGGTGAAAAACCTGTGGATTCCTGGGGCACCTCTCTGTAAGCAAACAACAGATCAGGCAAATATTTGTCCCAATCCCTCTTAAACTGATCTGCAAATACCCATAGTATCATCTTGAGTGTAGAGTTTAACCTCTCAACAAGACCATTTGTCTGGCGATGCTAGGAGGTGGTCTTTAGGTGCTTTACCCCATAGTACTTCCGAAGACAAGCCAGCAGGTCTTACATGAAATTGACACCTCTGTCAGTCAGTATTTCTTTTGAGAAACCTACACTGCTGAAAATCTCTAACAAAGCATTTGCCATCTTTTCTGCCGCAATAGAAGACAGAGCGACTGCCTCAGAGTATCTGGTAGCATAATCTACTACTATTAGGATATACTTTTTCCATGTGGAACTTGGGGTACTCAGAGCCCCCACAATATCCATAGCTACTCTCTGAAATGGCTCCTCAATCACAGGCAAAGGCATCAAATGAGCTTTCACCTTGTCCCCTGCCTTGTCTACCTTTTGGCACTGCTCACAGGTCTTGCAGTACCCTGTTACAGTTCCTGAAATCCTAGGCCAATAGAAGTTCTGCATAATACGTCTCTTTGTATGTTTTATGCCCATATGCCCTGCAAAGGGAATATCATGGGCTATGGCTAGAAGTGCCAGTTGGTAGGCTCTTGGCACTACCAACTGCTGTATTCTCTCACCCTCTGGCCCTCCCTCAGGGGACTACTCTCTATACAGTAACTCTTTGTCCCAGTGTACAGATTTCCCCTCCCTTGAGAATTAGGTGCCTCACTAGCTACCTCTGTCAGGCATTGTAATGTAGGGTCTGAGAGCTGAGCCTGTCTCAACTCTCTCTTTGTAACCCTTCCTAGCTCCACTTCCACAGGAAGTCTGGTATCCTCTTACAGTGATGCCTCACTGTCAGCCTGGGTACTACTACTACTCACCTCTCCCTTGCAGTCACTCTGTCCAAGGGAATATCAATACCAACAAGCAGCTGTGGCTCACCTTCAGTCTCACTGCTACAGGGTAGCTCCTGAAGTAACAACCTCACCAGTTCTGGCTGCAAATGTGTGGTGTGTCTGGGTCTCCTCCAGGCTACCAGACCCACATGCTTGTCTCCAAGCCTGGCTGCATGTAACTGGATGAACACACGGTACTGCATTATCAAAATCATTCCCTATCAGGACATCTGCAGGGATATCCTCAAACACACCTACTTGCTGGCTTCCTTTTCTACCCTCCCAGTCAAGGTGAACCCTAGCCAAAGGCATTTGGAATAGGGTCCCTCCTAAAGCTCTGACTGGGGTAGACTGCTCAAGCATGTAGTGCTCCTCTGTAACCATTGCAGGCTTTACGATGCTTAGGTCAGAGGCTGTGTCTGTCTTAGCCATGGCGTCTATCCCATTCACTAAAATAGGATATCACCTCTTGTAGTAGTTTAGTACCCTTGTTGTCTCGAGATAACCTACTGTTGGTATTTTGTCATTCTCACTTACTGGCTCTTCCACCTTTTGTTCCCCACCTTGCATCCGTGGGCATCTATATGATACATGGCCCCAGTGGTTGCATTTAAAACATTTAACTCTTGGTCCTGTACATGTACCTGGACTAGTGGCTTCCTCTGTTACTGGTGGACTCTGTTGGGGCAGTCTGGGCTCCCCACCATGGGTTCCCTTAGACCCATGAGCAGCACTGGGTGTCCCCTTCCTGTGCAGTGTGCCCTGCATGCTAGGTATAGGTCTCCCTTCTTCAACAACTCATCTACAATATTGCATTGTCTATCAGCTAACCAGATTCTCATGTCCTCAGGCAAAGTGCTAAGGGCTTGTTCCTTCACCAAAGGTCTGCCAGCCCTTCAAAAGTGGTGACTTGACATCCACTCACCCCACCTATAAAAATAAGTGCTTAGTTTAGCAACATATTCACACACACTTTCATCTGCCTTGCATCTATGCTCACAAAAAGTTTTCCTATAAGTTTCAGGTGTTAACTTAAAAAATTCCAGCAAACAGTTTTTTACAACATTATAATTTAAAAAGTCAGTATCAGACAGTTTGAAAAGAACAGTTACAGCTTTTTCATAGAGTGAAGGGGTCAGGAACCATACCCAGACCCCTTGGACAACATTATACTGTTTACATACCCTCTCAAACATATGAATGAAACTATCAAAATTATCCCCCTCTGGAAACTGTGGAAGAAGTTTACTGACCTTTGTTCTTTCTGGGGTTTGGTTTCTCCCTTCCCCATTACCTCCATGACTCTGACAAAGAGTCAGCATCCCCTTTTCATATTGCCTCTGCCTCTCCTTCTCCTCAACCTCCAGATGTCTCAGTCTCTCTGCTGCTTCCATTTCCAAATGCTTGGCCTCCAACTCAAGTCTCTTTAACTTCAGATGAATTTTTAAGTCCTCTGTGGAAAGGGTGAGCTGTCCATTTTCTGAGTGTTGTACATCTCCATGTCCAGCCTGATTGTCCTCCTGGTTGTTATTCTCTGATGCAGCTGTGACTAAAGCTGCAATCATGTCTGCTTTAGTTAGGTTGGCATGCACCAGTCCTTTAGCCTGGCACATCTCAGCCAAATGGCTCCTGTCAGCGTGTGATACTCCTCTGCTGACATGCTTGCCTGCTCTCCCTGTATAACTAAGCTAACAAAAAAAAAATAAAACAATTGTGATATGAACTCTGAATGTTCATTGCATGGCTGGTTAAGAGTACAAACACCTTCAGTGATCACTGTACACAAGCTACAGGAATTCAGTCTCCACATCACTTCTTCTTCTTCTTTCGGCTTTTCCCGGTTAGGGGTTGCCACAGCGGAACTCCGGTCCGCTAATGATTGGCAGTAGATTTTGAAGTGCTGGCTTGCCGGGCCTAACGCACAACCTTCAATGAAGGAACTACAAGCCAATTAATATGTGATGTAGCAAATTCGCCATAGCCAAACAATTAATATGTGATGTGGCTATCCCACCACTGCCAAACAATTAATATGTGATGCCCCTGCACTGGCCCAGTAATCAAGGAGCCTCAATCCTCACCACTATCACCAATGATGGATGTGCACATTGGGAAGATGACAAGTACACACACACACAGTAAAGTACAATTTCCCTAAAGAGCACACAGAGATCACAGTCCATCTCGGGCTGTTTTCTCCCTCTTTCTCCAGATCCCCAATAAGACTCTCCACTGGGACAGTTATAGGGTTAAGATCTCAGTCGAGCAGTCAAGCCAAAACCTCCAGCACTCCCTCTATCCAACCAGTGCTTCATGTCCCTGCCCAAGTAGCTGACACATACACTTTGAGATTTGATTTATATACAAACATGCATGCACTCCTGGGAAAGGCTGGCACAGGTTTACTAGCTATGCCCCCTTCTGCCCAAACTAAAATGTAGTTACCACTGCCACCAGCCAGCTCTTATCAGCTACTATAAGGCCCTTACAAAAGGTGACCAATTCTACTGTGTAATGTTACTATTATCCAAATGGTAAGTGTGACCAAGACTTTTAAAGCTATTTAGGAGTGGCCTCTACAGTGTCACCAGCTACATATGCAAGTACTCTAAGAGCTTAAATATCTCTAAACAATCCAGCCGCAATTAAAAGGTATAAATATATTTAATAATAAATAAAAGAACAAGACAATACTCAATAACTCAACACAGTGACAACATAGTTCAGAATCACAGGAAATATTTTAAAACAACATTGCAGGACAGTCTCACATAAATACAGAAAACATCTAAACTAGTCTTAGAATATTCCTATCTGTAAGAGAGTTTACTGTAATCTAGTACTTACTAGTAGTAAGGCAGAAGTGCTGATGAGAGGATGTTTTCAGATCCAAGACAAGATACAAAATGCACAGACGTCCTCTGAGAGATAGTTCTTAAATTAATAACAACACATTACTGCTGGGTCAGCTGGATGGCATCACTATTTGTCACTTCTGCCTTCAGTTCCCAGGCTAACAGAATCTTAAAATTTAGCACCTCTGTGTCAAAAATACTTATCTCTCAGAAGTTTGCCTACAACTTGAAGTTATAAAATAGTTAAATATTTTTACATTTGAAACCTAGTAATTATTTCTGTTTCCAGACAATAGAAAGAAACTTCTAGATCTAGACATCCTGTCTCCTAGATGTCTTGAAATTGAGATAAACACAGTCCTGAAACTCTTTGCTTTTCATGAGGGTTTGTAAGTTAACTCTGTATGTTCCAGCCTCTACCATCAAAATATACATTTGCATATGCATATAGTTTATATACATTTCTATTCCTTTCCAGTAGGGTACACTGTGGTTACATTCTTGAAGCTCAGTACTTAACATACAGTTCAACACACACCTCTTCACCAGTAGTTTAATATCCACAAAACATATAGTTCCCCTACATTTGTAAGACAACCATACAAATCATATTAATGTTCACAAATTACATAGAATTGTTAACAACATTCCAGCTAGCTGGGCTGGTAGCTACACAATCAAATTATTTAATTATTCATATTTGTGTGCCTTTTTCATACTATAATCTGTTTAGTGGTATGCCTCAAGAGTCAATGCTTCTGATGGCTATCAGATTTTAGATTTAGAGATAATTTATTAGGAGGCATTGAAGTGAGTCCAATGACAGTAGACACTGATCACAAAGCCTCTGGAGTGGTGACACTGGTGGGATTCAAAGTAGTATCTGCATACCTTACAATCTCTTAGTTCAAGAAATCTGGGCAAAGTCAAAAATAATGTGGAGCGGGGACAAAAGCCTAAAACTAGGGACATATTTTAATTATTCCTCTTACAAACTTAAAAAAAGAAGCTAGAATAAGAGGTTTTACATTAGCATGCATTTTCTGAAGTATGTAAAGTTCAAAACTCAAATATCCATCATCACCTAGTGACTACATTCCTCAATGATTTGCCACCAAATCACAGATTTTATGGGGATCATACTAAAAATATGAGGCACAAATATGGACATTCTGTGGAAATCTGGAGAGTTGAAAGGTATCCTTAGCTATCTGTCACCAGCTGCATCTGGACTTTATAGTGGTGACAGTAGTAGGATATTGTAATTGGATTTATTTAGCCTGCAAAGCAGTTTTATCACCAAAGGTGTGTGGACCCTTACATCCAGGCAGTAAATGTGGAGAGGTATAAATTGTGAAGCAGTTATTTTATTTTTTAGTTACACTAATTTAGGAAACAGTTACAATGAGCTCTAAAAAGTGGTCCAACATGTCAGAGGCACAGCTAAGTGAAAAACTAAGGGAACATTATATCCCATTATGTCCAAAGAGGACATATTCATAGCCCTGTGTATAGCTGGAACACAGCCCACTAAATCTGGAGGTAGCATGCAGAAAAAAGGCAGTGGTATCCATCCCCAGATGGCATCAATACACAGCTGGAATTAAAGGCACTGGTACTACAGATGAAATGCCTGAATCTTGAGACAGCCGATGTAATAATGTGTTGTCTAATTAGCTAATTATAATTAATTAGCTATTTAATTAGAAAATGTAGCATTCTAATTCTAATTAATTAGAATAAATAACCATCTAGTTCTAATTCTAATTAATTAGGTGTTTTGAACTAATTCTAATTAAAATGTCTTAATTAAACGTTTAATTAGATATATTTTACAATTGAGATAAAATTGCATAACAAGTTTCTGTTATGCATTTACCAGTGATTGAAATGTAATAATTTTTTTATTTATTTATTTGACATTTGTTAACCGGGCTGATCCATCTGAGCCAGGAGCCCATTTTCAGTGGAGACCTGAGGACAAAAGCTCCAGTACAGAAACAATTACAATATATAAGCAAAATTATAGTACATAAGCTACAATACATTAGAGTAGAGAAACATAACATTTTGTACAATACATTAGAGTAGCGAAGCATAAACCTTTTTTTAGTACAACAAGAATAAAACCGTGGGTTGTATATAGACCATACAGCAATAGAACTTTTATAATACATAGATGTTGTTTTAAAAGAATATAATTCTAATATAGAGAGGGAAATTTAAAGTACAGCAAAAAATATACATAATATGCACGTGATGTAGAGCTCAAGCTAATGAGTATAATTCATTTAGTGAGAGTGTGTGTAAAGAGAGACAACGCTAAGATAAGGTGGAGTGAGATATGTATGTAGTAAGAGGGATAATACATTAGTGTACCGGATTAGGTAGGGTTCTGATAGGGGCAAGACTTGGTGTTAAATAGGTGTAGTCTATATTCCCTTTTGAAGTGTTTCTGGTGGGGAATGGCTCTTATATGTAAAGGAAGTTTATTCCAGGCTTGGGCTACAGTACATTTATATAGCAGTTTACCAACATTTTTGTTAGGTTGATAAATATCTAGGAGTTCCTGGATGAATGTGTGGAGAGGATGAATGGAGGTGTAAGAGGATACAAGGGAGGAGAGGGATGGGCAGGTGGATGGGTGGTGTAGTATAGCATGTGTGGTTTGAAATTGTGATAGTAGGAGTAGTTGGGAGAATTCCAGCTACTGAAGCGAGTTGAGTGCAAGGCAGTGGTGGGAGTTGTAAGGTGAGTTGGTGGCAAATCTAGTTATTTTGTGGTATGTTTGTTGGAGTTTAGATAAGGTGGTAGTCTGTATGTTAGGATTGGAGCAGCATAAAGGAGGGAGGGAAGGAAGAGAGCCTGTGCCAGGGAGAGTCTAGCATTTGAAGTAATACATTTTCTATTTCGATAAAGTAGTCCCAGTTTTTGGTGGGTTTTTTTTAATACTTTGAAGGATATGCAAGTTAATTTTACTTCATTGTCTATGATGGTACCTGGGAGCTTAGTGTGGAATTCAGGCTGAATGGTGTTCTTGTTTGAGGATGTGATGACAAATGTTGATTTATGATTAGAGAGAGAATGAGAGAGAAAAAGCAGGAGTTTATTTTCTGGGGGTTTAAGATGAGCTGATTATCAGACACCCACTTTTCTATGGATAAAAAGGTGTCTTGAGCATGGAGGTCTGAGATATTGTTGAAAATGGTGATAAGCAGATTCATCAGCATCTTGAGTAAGGGAGGATTGTTTGCAAGGTGTGTGGAGATCATTGGTGAAAATATTGGACAGGAGAGGGCCCAGGATGGAACCCTGGAGTACTCCAGATATGATGGGAAGAGAAGGGGAGCAGGAGGTGAGCCATCTGACAGATTGTTGTCTATTGGAGAGGTAACTAGAGAACCAGTTAAGGGAGGGAGCAGAGAGATTAAGGTTAGTAAGTTTAGATAGAAGAATAGGGTGAGAGACAGTGTCAAAAGCTTTGCAGAGGTCAAGGAAAAGACAGGATACAAGTTGGTTGTTATCTCTGGCCTCAGCTACTGTATGAGTAAATGATAAGAGTGGTGTTGCAGTACTGTGGTTTGGCTGAAATCCATGTTGTGTTCGTGTTAGGTTTTCCTGGAGGAGAAAATTGAGCAACTGAGTATGAATGCATTTTTCAAATATTTTAGAGAGAGAGGGAAAATATGGCTATGGGTCTATAGTTGGATGGGTTAGTAGAGTTGCCCCATTTATGCAAAGGGATGGTAAAGAAAGATTTCCAAATATCAGGGACTGTGGCTTCTTGAATGGATCTATTGATTAGAAGGGATACAGGGTAAGCTATGGATTCTGCTGCTAGTCTGAGGAAGATAGGGGGAAGGTTATCTGTGGAGGGAAAGTAGGGTTTGAGCTTGCAAAGGAGTGATTTGATGTTGGCAGTTGAAACAGGTTGAAAGGTAAAGAGGTTTCTGTTTTGTGGGTTGGAAGGAGTAGGAGAGAAATTTGTGTTGTGGTTAATGTGAGTCAGTTTTTGGACAGTATCAATGAAGTAATTATTGAGAAGGGTAGCAGTTTCTAGAGGAGATTTATTTGGGAAAGGGGAGGGAGGGAAGGACAACCAAGTTGGAGAATCTTGTTAAGTGTGGACCAGAATGTTCATGGGCTGGATGTACAGCTGATTTGAGGAGAGTTATAGTAGGATTTTTATCATTGTTTATTTTGTTTTTTGGCAATGTTCCTGAGTTCTTTGTAGTTTTTGAACAAGGATCATGCTTTGGTTTTTGTCCAGGCTTTCTAAGCACTATCTCTTTTGCGCATAAGGGATCAGGTTTCCTTAGACAGCCAAGGGGCATAATTAGCTTTAATTCCAATTCTCCTGGTAGGGACACATGAGTTTAGAGTATCTAGGAACATGTTGTTAAGGTTTAGCACAGCTTCATTGAGAGGGAGCTGGCAGAGGAAGGACCAGTCAATGCAAGACAGTATGGAGTTGAATCTGTTTGCATCTAAGTTAGTGAGTTTACAGCAGCCTCTATAAGAGTGTGATTTGGGTAGTTGGGCAGAATGCCTTTGGATGGAGGTGGGAAGATGATCACTTAATGTGTCGGGTAAGGTACAGGGGCTGTGATAGAGGTTAGGGGAGTTAGCGAGGATCCAATCAATTATAGGATTGGAAGATGAGGTTTTGTGAATGTGGGTGGGAGATGAGATAAGTTAGTGCAATCCATGTAAGTTGATACTGATTTGTGGACAGTCAGTTGTCAATTTAGACCAGTCAGTATTGGCATCTCCAAGGATGAGAGTTTCATAAGTTATATTGCGGGACAACCAGAACAGGATGTTTTTGAGGGTTGGAATGTTATTTCCTGGGGGATATAAATGGAGGCCATGGCAAATTTCTTTTGTGAGTTGATGTGGCAGTTCAGGATAATTAGTTCAGCTGAGTGGAAGCTGGGAATAGAGAAGGTTATGGGGGAGAGATTGAGTTTGTTGGAGTAGAGGATGGCAACACCACCCCCTTTTTTTGGGAATCAGTTGGAGCAGTAAATGTTTTAACCAGGTAGTAGTATTTCACTGTTAGTAATATGGATTTTAGCCAGGTTTCTGATAGGGTTAGAATGTGAGGGGAGGTATGGGCTATCCAGGAGTGCAGCTCAATTATTTTGTTAATGAGGCTTTGGATGTTTAGTGAGCAGATAGTTAGATTTTTGGGAGAAGATATGAAATGAGTGGGGGTGTGGGGGTGTGGTTGAAGAGGATAGGGGGAAGTGGATGAAGAGTTCTAGGGTGTGTGGTAGGGGGAGGAGAGGGGGGCAGGATTAGGGTGGCTGATCTCATGGAGAATTAAGTTAATAGTGTAAAGATTAAGTGGGGTGCGCAGTGTGTAGAAATAGTATAATTTAGGTTTGGGTTTGCAGTAGAGAGGGTCATATTAAATACAGTAAATTTGTGGTTGCAGATGTTATAGTGGTTTAAAAAACATGGGGAGATTGTAAAAGAGTGAGGGGTACTAGTTATTTAAGGGGTTGATGTGGTGGACGAATGTGTGTAAGGGTGGGAGAGGTTAGTAGGTTAATATTGAAAGAAATATAAGGAGTAGGATGGTAATATACATATGTTGCATTGTGAGGTGAAAAGAGTGCAATTTAAGATATGGGATAGAGGGAGGTCAGTTGAGAAATAGGAAGTGATGTAATGTATAGTGGCATGTGTATAGTTGGGAGTGGTTACAGGCAGGAAGTGGAGTATGATTAGATGTGCAAGGAAGGAAGGGGTGTGTCCAGAGAAAATAAAAGTTATTGAAGTGAGGGTGGGTGGGATTCGGGGTAGGGCAGGGTTGCAAAGTGAGCCCTAGCATAACGAGTGTGAATGGAGCAGGGCTACACCCAGAGAAAACCCTAAAAACGCCAACAAAAAAAATCAGAGAAGCAAGTAAGAATGGGAACCAAGAAACTGTGAGAGGCAAGGAGGGGATACAGAAAGAATAGGGAGTCTTCCCGAGTATTCCTCATGGAAAAGAGGTCACAGAGCAGAGGCAACAGGGGTAGTGCGACAGAATAAAGTAGAGAAAGGAGGTTAGGCTGAGACAGAAGAACAGAGATATACAGGGTGACCATAACAGAAAAGGAGCTTTAGGGTAACGAGCACTGGAGAAAGAAGGGTGGGGAAATGGCAGCATGGATCGAGATAAGGAGTGGTTCAGTGATGTGCACGCAGCAACTGGCTGAGTGAGAGCAGTAAATCTATGAGATATACACCAAAACTAGTGCACATAATAGGACATACTTTAGATATAGAGTATAGGTGAGAAGCACAGTTGTAGGGACTGTAGTTCAGGTAGTTCCAGTCAGGGTGAGGTCTGCGGGATTAGTGGTATAGTCACTGTAAACCTGAAAAAGAGAGAGAAAGGAGAGGATTTAGGATACAAGGAGGCAACCAGAATGAGAAGAAAGCTGGCCTAAGTGGTCGTGTGTGTGGTGGGGGGGTAGATAGTCCGTGAGAGTGAATGAGTGGAATGAATGTGCTTGCTAGTATGTGTTATGAGTGAAGAAAGACTGATGGATGGATGAGAGGGCCTCTGAGTTATGAGAAAAGGGAGTGGATGCAGGTTAGTTTGGAGGGAAGGCGAGGTGGAGATAAGGGTGCAGACAGTTATACACACAGCAGTGATAACAGAAAAAAGATGCAGTGAACTGTAAAATGAATTATTCAGCAGTGATGCAGCAGCAGGTACAATAATGGTACAAAACAAAATGTTTAGCAAAACACAAATAAGTAGCATCTAAGTGCAGTTACACTTTCAAAAAAAGAAATGCAGCATAGTCTACAGCTATCGCTTCAATAGTCGAAGTCAGATTAGCAATAGAGACCTTGCTAAACAGCACAGTAAAAGTAACAGTATATAGAGATGACGACTCAGCTATCCCTTGTTAAACAGATAAACACAGTAAAGGCAGCAGTACATCGAGATGGTGTCTCAGCTACACAATTAATGAAACAATGTAATGTAACAGTGTATTAACTTACCATTTTACCGTAGCAGCAACCCATTCCAGTTTGAGTTCCGAATCACACTTTACCTAATTACCTATATTGCGCAAAACGTCCGTCTTCCATTTCCTGTTTACTGTTTAGTTTGCTTGTAAACATGGCAGACTTTGTTCAAGAAATACCGGATAATGTTGTAACTTTTTTCACTGATTTTATACTAAATGTTATAAATGGTAATAAAACGAGAATTCCTGGAGCATATAAGGCCTAGAAGAAAAGAATTACCGGTGAGTGGAAGCCAACAAGGGTGACTTCTAATTTTGTAAGTCACTCAAAGCTGTGTAATCCTGGCAAATACAGCATTTATGAGGCAGAAAGAATCATGAAAAGGAAGAACCCACAATAGAATCTAGATGGTATTTGTTTTCTGACTAAATATTTGTGTTCGTTGTCACAAAGCATTTCAAGCTACAGAGTTGATGATGCAGTCAACAGATTAGTCCTGCTAGATATGCTTTCTTTGGTCTGATTGAAAAAGAAGGATTTCATTTTCTAATGAATGTTGTACAACCATCGTATCTTATTCAAACCAGAGCAAAGTTTACCATGGAAGTTCATGATCAGTGTAGTCAGGTGAGAAAAACAATTGAGAAAATGATGAACGATTCTCAGCATTGCTGTGGCCAGGCTGATATATGGTCCAGTTGGCAAATGCATGGATACTTTGGAGTATGTCTGTCATTCATACACAACCAGAAGATGGAAACCCAACTAATGAGCATGAAAAGGTTTACAGGCTCACATACGGCAGAAAACATTTACGTAATTTATCAGTCTGTTATGGAACATTTCACAAGTTGGATGACAGTTGTAGAATAGAGACAGATAATGCTACCAACATGGTGAAGGCATTCCTGAAGCCTGTTGATGTGATAGTTGCAGATGAAAAGGAGGAAGGTGATAAAGATGAAGCAGGACAAGAGGAGGAACATGGTGCAGTTGATTGGGAATGACTTGAAGAAGAGGGTAACAGTCCAGTACCTGTGCTCTATGCATGCATGGCACACACTTTGCAATTGGTAGTTCACTACAGACTTGCTGAAGCCTCACCAAAGCTAAACAATGCCCTGGCCAAATGTGAGAGTTTTGTGTCAGGTCTTCATAAGTCATGCTGAGCTATAGAGT
This sequence comes from Protopterus annectens, assembly GCF_019279795.1. NCBI lineage: Eukaryota > Metazoa > Chordata > Ceratodontiformes > Protopteridae > Protopterus > Protopterus annectens. The sequence goes on from NC_056728.1 coordinate 595,583,371, forward strand.
TGTTGGAGGCAGAAGTGTTGATCCAAATTCCATCCTGAAACAGTACACGATGGAACAGTAAACTGTCAATGGTTTTGGCAGTCATTAAGATTGAATTACATCATGAAGGAACCCTTCAGCAAGTTTACGATATTCTGCCATTCAGAATTATTCTCACACCAAATTACTTTTTTGTACTATGAGAAATGGACCAGCTTTTGAGTCCATTTGAAGTGGCTACTCTTTGCCTGACATCTGAAGTTGTTGTGATGAGTAGTCAGATTCTACCTACAATAGTTGCCTTGAAGAAACACGTAGAGAAGATTGAACTACAGCATTGTACATTGCCTTGGCATAATTGAGCAACAAATGTGATTATTTGTTTTGCCAGGCACATTGCCTGATCGCCACAGCTGTGAATCCACGATTCAAACTGAGGTGGACAACAGGTGACAGCAGTGCAGCATGACAGGTATTATTGACTGAGATGCAAGTATTAAATCAATCATATTAACATCGACTACCTGCAGAAGAAGTTGCCTGTGCACCAATATCACATCAACAACCACCAGCTTCACAGCTGGGCATTCTGTTTTCATACATGATGGAAAACAACAGCACACCAACAAACCGCACTGAATCAGAATAGGGATCATATTTGTCATCGCCATGCAGCAGCTTGGAGACAGTAATGTACTGGAGTGACATTGTGTGCCAAGAATCATTTCCAACCTTATACAAGTTACATCTTAAGCACCACTGTATTCCTGCTACTTCAGCAACATTTGAAAGGGTTTTCATTGCTGCTGGCAACATTGATTTAGCTAGGCAAAGCAGACTTAGTGATACATCACAGGAGTTGCTTGTCAGCAGAGACCAACTGATGAAAATTACCATTTGATGATTTTACTGTTTTATGGTTTTTAAATGTGCTTTACTGTGCAGTTGATTATTTAGCTAAAGATATGGTTAGAGAAACTGTTTAACTTTTATGATTTGACATTAACTACATTGTTTTCAAGTTGAACACTTGGATTGACAAGTTGCAAGTTAAGACAGTCGGCATTAAGTTGCTAATTAAAAATCTAATTAGCCTAATTAGTTTCAATGTTTGCTAATTCTAATTAATTAGATATATCAGACAGCTAATTTTAATTCTAATTAATTAGCAAAAATGAGCTAATTGTAATTCTAATTAATTAGCAAATAAGCTAATTAAAAGGAACACTGATGTAATGAAGCAGTTGCACATGTAAAGAGACTGAGAGACATCTGAAAAAAGAGAAAAGCAATATCAGCATGAAAAGGAGATGTTGATCTTTTACCAGAGAGATATATGAGAACTGGAGAGGAGAAATCTAAAATGTAGATGACAATAACCTGACTTTCAATAAATCTATGGAACAGTTTGAACTTAAAATTATTAAATATAGAAAATTGCTTATAGAGAATGAATATTTCACGGACTGCATAAAAAACAAACAGGTCCCGAAGGGGCTCTAATCATGGAAATTCTCCAATGGGCTCTCTGAATTCCCCTCAACATTATGAACTGCTCAACCTATTCAATAAACAAAGTTGTGAGCTAATGGGGGATTATGATCCAACATAATATTAAAGAACTTGACCATTTAAGTGGTGATATTGTAGAACTGGAAAAAAGTATTAAAGCTGACTTGTTTTTCCCGCATAGCGGGGACAAGTTTGAAAAAATACTTGAGAAAGCCGATAGGATTTCTCACAATGTTAGAAACCGTAAACTAAAGAAAATGGAAAGGGATAGGCTGGACTACAGCAAGGGGTGTGCCTATCCATTGCCGAAATCTACTGGCAGCGTAAGGTGTACCTCTGATGATGGTAATGTGAACTTAAATCAGCAGGCTCAGTTAGAGTCACACAACCAGGATGTCCCTTTAGAACAAGCTCCTCTGAGGCACTCGGAGCGCCTGAAGAATCAGAATGGGAACAAACAGCAACAAAATTTTCGGAAAGAATGGAGCAGATCTATGAATTACCATCATCAATGGCAACAGAGATAAACTGTGATACAGATTTTATCCTTTCTAATGGTTTCACAGACTTTGATGTGGTTTCTGATGGGCCTGGTATTATCACCAACACTGAAGGTGATTTAAAACCTTATAACTTTACTGAGCAAATTTTTAGACGTGAACATGTTGATTTATTCAGTAAGGGGTTCAATTTTGTGGTGTCTGTAAGAGCCAGAATTGAAAATGTGATTGTGGATCTTAAAATGTATCTTAGAAAGCGTAACTTGTGTTTACTGTTTAAAGGCAGAAATAGGCAGGAAAGAATATGTGAACTTACTCGCAGGAGTATTTTTAACCCTCCATTGCAAACACCTCATCATTTTAGAGAGAATGTATGAGTTTGAGCTCAGGAAAATTTTGGAGAACACACATTACAATGTTGATTATAACCTAACAGCCACAGAGTTCAATTTACTTAAACAAATTAGTTTGGATGGACAAAACCTTAAGGGTTATGAAACCTGATAAGGGTGAGGATGTTGTAATCATGACTACAGTGGATTGCTGCAACGGAATGAATATGTTGTTATTTGATGATAGTATGTATGAGGAAGCTTCTATTAATTTGGTAAACCTTTCCTGTGTACATATTGATTACCTTTTGAAAGACATGTTAGATCAAGGTGCTATCAGTTTTGATGATTACAAGTTTTTGTGGTGTGAGTTCCCTATGGTCCCGGCAATTTTTGGACTCTCAAGAATCCATAAAAATATGGCGGACCCCCTCCCCTACGACCCATTGTCAATGCCTCAAAGGTTAAAATGCACCCATTGGCAAAATATATTGATATCAAACTGAAAAAATGCTTAGATGCTTGTGCTTATGTTGGGAAAGATTCATGGGATTTTTTAAGAAAAATGAAACAGTTTTTTTGACCATCGATGTTGTAAACCTATTCAATGTTATTCCCCATGACTTAGGTACTGAGTGGTTCCAAGATTTTTTGTTTGCTTCTGGTGATTTTTGTAATAATGATGTTTATGTTTTAACCACTCTCATGTTAACGGTTCTTAAAAGCAACTATGTATTCTTTGAGGGTCAATATTATTTTCAGAAATGTGGTGTGGCTATGGGGGTGGCTTGCACCCTATTTTTTCCAATATAATCATGTTAGAATGGGAAAGGAAGTACCTAAAAGGGTGTCTGTATGAAAAACATTGGGACACGTACTGTTGTTTTTTGAACGACATGTTTTTGGCCTGGGAAGGGCCTATGGATGAAATAGAGCCCTTTCTAGATTATTGTAACAACACCACTTCCTTTTTAAAGTTTACCTTTAATTTGAGCCAACATAGCATAAGTTACCTAGATTTTGAAATTAATAAAGATTATATCAACAGAAGGCATGTCAGTAAAATTTACCGTAAACCTACATACTCTAATAGTCTCCTACATTATGGTAGCAGTCATCCTTACCATCAAAAGAGAGTCCTTATTAAGGGCCAATATGTTAGACTGGCACAAATGGTTTCTGAGGATGAGATTTTTTTCTCAAGAAGGAGAAAAATTAAGGGCCATGCTTATTAAGCATGGGTACCCTGAACAATTGGTTTCTAATATCTTTACAGAGGTCTGTGATAGGAGAGATACCAGGTTTTAAAAGCCCATTTTGAGAGATGATGAGGCTCATTTTAGTGGGATGGCTACCCAAGGAAAAGATGAGGGGAATGTGTATATGCAAGCATTTGTTACTTCTTTCAGCACTGAACATGAAATAGCTAAGGTTTTAAGGAAGAATTGGAACATCTTCTCATGTTTTGAGGGGGTACTTGAATGTATTGGAAAAGAACCTAAAATGGTTTTTAGAAAGGGGAAAGCCATCAAGGGTTATTTAGAGCAACCAGGAAAAACTAACAGGAGAATTGGGACCTATTAATGTGGAGGGTGTTCCCAGTGCCCTTACATTAGGGAAGGTGGATAATGTATGGTTAATGGTAAGACCATTAGCTCCTTTTTCATTTGTAATTGTAACACCAAGGGCATTGTCTATGTGGCTACATGTAAGCATTGTTCTAGTTTTTATGTGGGAAAGACCTTAAGACACTTTAAGGAGCAGATTTATGAACATCAGCTTGACATCAGACACTCTAAAACTACAAATTATTTGGCCAAACATGTTATACAACATACAGGGCATGAATTCCTTTTCTTTGGCATTGACAGAATTGAAAAAAATCCTAGAGGGGGTCCTTGGAATGATTTATTAGAAGCCAAGGAATTAACGTGGCAAATCAGGTTGCAGGCTTAAAGTCCACCTGGGTTGAATGACCATCTAAGTATTACTAGTTTATTAAAACTTAGATCTTATAATGTATAAAATTATTATTTGCCATGGAGGGTTTTATGAGCATTTTTTACATTTATATGCATTTATATGATATTCTTTTGTATGTTTTTTACTTTTAACATCTTTAACATATTTTTCTACAGCTCCTATTTATCTCAACTTATTTTATTCTATTTTATTTGAGTTTGTTATTGAAAAAAAAATATCAACATTTTGGTGGTATCACCTTAAATTTTAAGGTTTGAATTTTGATTGTTAATTAATGACTGGGTCAGGTGATTGGTTCCGAATTATATTTAAGGGCTTGTATTTGCTTTTATGGTTAGAGTCTGAAGAAGTTTTTTGCTATACCCTGATGAAAGTGCTCAATTTTTTGTGAATAAATTTGTTGTTTTCAGCAGCGTGTTTTTGCTTGACAACTTGGATTGTCTACCTTTTTGCCTGATTGTTATAGTTATCATGAATTTTTATATGCCCCACTAATTATTCCTTTTTTAACAGCAGCTTCTATTGTAGATTTGACTAAAAAATTCTACCAAAGCAGGTCTTAACCGATAGGGAAGACCATCTCTAACCTGCCGTCCAAACTTTTTCTTCTTGATCTCATCCAATGCCCCACTAATTATCCGTTTTTTAACAGCAGCTTCTATTGTAGATTTGACTAAAAAATTCTACCAAAGCAGGTCTTAACTGATAGGGAAGACCATCGCTAGCCTGCAGTCCAAACTTCTTGTTCTTGGCCTCATCCATCCCTATTACTTTTCTGTTTCTCTCTCTCTTTCTCTCTCTCTCTCTCTCTCTCTCTCTAGTTATTTGCTCCCAATACCTTGATTCCTTTGCCAGTTTTCTCCAGTAAATTCCACCCCTCTTTCCTATTTTCTGTATCCCTAGTCTTACCTATCAGTAAAACCTCCTTTCTCTAGTCACATGTTGTACTATTTCTTAGAATACTTTCTGCAACTTTATGAATGTAATATTCTGTATGGTAGTTATTATTTAGGTCTGCATCCCAAATCTCAGTCTTTCATTATTTCTTAACCCCCCGCTTCTTCATCATCCCTTTCCACTTTGAATTATACCCCTCTGTTTGTGTTATGTATATGCACCTTAAGTGTGTTGCTCTAAAATATCCCTTCAGATCAGGTAATCCTAAATCACCTTGTTCTGTTGGGAGGATCAACTTATCCTGTTTAACTCTTGCCCCCTTACCCTTTGAGATAAATTCCTTTAACTCTTGTCCACAACTTCTTCTCTGGTTGAGAAAAATATGCCTGGCCTGTATATAAAACCAAGGGAACTAAAAACATTTTCACTGCTTGTACCTTGCTATCCATATCCATAAACAAGATCTTTCAGTTTCTCAGTTTCTTCATCTTCTCTTATACCTATAAATATTATTACTGCTCAACCCAGTCAATGAGTGGATTCATAATTTACAGCTATTACCTTTGTTTTATCTCTATCAATTTTACATCCTCCAAAATACTTGAAACTGTCCACAGCATCTAGATATCACCTAGCTGTCCCTTTCTGGATTTATCAAGTGCACAATAATAATATAATCTGCAAATAAAGCCAACTTTTCTTGATTACCATACCAATTATATCCTTGAATTTCTGGGTCTTTTATTTTTTTTTTTTTTTGCCAGTGGCTCTAAACAGAAAGCAAATAACTAAAGGGAAATAGGACACCCCTGCCTGGTTCCTCTGTTCAAACACAACATATCTGTGAGAAGTCCATCTATTTTAATTCTTGCTTTTGGGCCTTCATAATATCCTTCTAATGAACTTATTATTGTATCAGTGAATGCAAATGCTTCCATTGGCCTACTTATAAAATTCCAACTTAAAAAATATATCCCAGCTTACTCTTTCAAAAACCTGCATGAAGACCCAACAGCAATAGTGGTATTTTCTGATATCCTGCCACTGTCTTTATCATTATTGTTATTTTAATGCTATCAAATATTTCCTTCCTCTCCACAAAGCCATATTGATCCATATATATCAATTTGGCAACACCTTTGCAATTCTTTTAGTATAGACATGAACATTTTATAATCATGATTTAAAATTTAAATGGATCTATATGAGGCTGGGTCTGATGGATCCTTAATCTCTTTGGATAATACAGCCCCCTCACCTTTCTTCCAAGATGCTGGTGCTTCCCCTCCTTTTAAAATACTATTAAACAAAAATTTTCATATCTGTAGCACTTTCTTCGCTTCTAACTTCCATACCTCCATAGGAATGTTATCTGTTACAAGAGACCTCCCTGCAGATTAATTACACCTCACCATATTTATCTAATCTCTTCCTATCTTAACTATTAGTTTTGAGTTTCATCTTCCCCTAATCTTGGCATAAGACTTCCATATTTGTTTTTTTCTTGGTTTCTAAATTCCCCTGCTTTATACTAATTTTCATGAAATGCCAGAAATATTTCTAATACATCTATAAAATCTTTAGCTTTTTTCTTGTTATAGGCTCCCTAAATTTGGCAACAACCCTTTCTACTTTTTGTTGCCTAATTCATTGTGTTATTTTCTTTGTATTATGAAGTTATCAAAAATAGTTGCTTAACAGCAATCTTTCTAAACTCATGCATATTATCAGACCTCTCAACCAATCAGGGACAAATTTCAACAGAATCAGGGACAAGTCAAGAAAAAATTAGGGACAATCAGTGACACTTTTAAAATATTAGTGCTATTAACTTGAAACATTGACAGAATCAGAGCATATGAATTAATACACATTTTCTGAAGTAAAAGAAGTTTATAACTCTTAATTATTATCATTATTCATTAAGTGTAATTCATCATCTTTCCTCCAAAAGTCACTAGTTTTAGGAGGGATTGAGGGACAGAGTTAAAATTTGAGTCAAAATCAGGGACGTCCCTGAAAATCAGGGACAGTTGAGAGGTATTATCCATATGCTCCCTTATTTTCTCTTTAGCACTCTGAAATTGCGCTTCTTCCTGTTCTGTGAGATTCCACTTATTCTGCAATACTTTAACCTATGTCAGCTTGACAGAATAGTTCCCATTACTTCTTAACCATATCTCTTTTTTCTACCCTGTTTTTAAACTCTGTTTTCATTTTATCCCACTCACTACCTGTTCATTCTGAAGAAATTTCTATCTTCCCTAATAACGCTTGAATAATTTTCACTCTCTGTTCTTTAAATGCTCCTCTTTTTAACAGGTAGGTGGGAAACTCAGTTTCTTATTTTTACTTTATTATCCTAGCATTTTTGTCTTAGTTTTTATCAGTGCGTGATCTGAAGTAGTTACTGGATGTGTACTGAAGCTTTAAATAAACACATATGTTCCTCTGAAATATAATTTCTATCCAGTCTAGCCCAGTTATTGTACCTTGGGGAATAATATATAAATTCTGTCCGAATTCCTGCTACTGAATTTATGTGTTCCGCACCAAGTATTTTCATAAATTTATGCAGAAATGTACCGTGTTTTGTTATATTATACAATTCTGGCTTCCTCTAATACATTTTCACTATTGCAAATCAAGTACCAGTTCCCCACTTGTAAGTAATATTCCCTGCTGAATGCTGATTATTTCTTTCAAATTTTTCTTAAGCTACATAATAGCAGCTTTTGTTGGAATATAAATACACGCCAACATAATCCTCCTCCCTTAGCGATATCTTATTACTACCACAAATCTACACATTTTTTTACTCTTCTGTCACTTTCCTCTAGCATTAAGTATTATTACTCCCCCTTCCTTTTCCCTTGACATTCTGCTGAATATCCATCCTGAAATCCTTTCTTTGTCAACTTCCCATGCTCATTTGTTTTTAAATGTGTCTCTTGCAGCATTGCTATTTGCACTCTGCATTTCTTAATCTAAGTCAGTACTGTTTCCTTTCTGTCTATACCTATAAGGCCATTTAAACTCCATGATACTAAGGACAGAGTAGCCATATGATAAACAGCTGTTGTTCTCACTTATTATACATGACACCTTTTAGTGTGTATTTCCACCTTCTGTCTTACAGGCATACAGAAATGTTTGGCAGGTTGATGTTTTATACAATTGTTTCTTCTCATCTCCTTTTGAACCCATGTCATATTTTTAAATTTTTTTTTGCTTTAATGAAAACCCTCAAGCAAAAAACTAAATAGATTTTCAGAACACTCCCATCTCCTGTTGACATAGTCTTGACACATTATTATGCCTTTCAGTATACACATCCTCAGCTGTGAGTGTATCACATCTAACAATGAGATGTATGACTGATTCCTATTCTGTTTTACGGAACCTGAGTTTATCTGTATATCCCACTTTTCAAAAACGTACCCCAGCATGTATGTAGCCCACTACCTTGGGCCATTATAATTATCCCTTCACCTTTTGTTTTAATTTCACCTCTCATTAACCATTCCTGCTTCAACTTTTGGTCATCATGTGATTGTTCTAGAAGTTTTCTTTACTTGCCAGTACATTTTTGGGATTTCAAAATTTCTTTCCTTTTCTTCTAGTCCTTTTCTGGTTATTCTTTCGTTTTATTTGTCACTTTCACTTTTTGTCTGATTCTTCCTTACTTCTGGTTTGATTTCCATTCCCACTCCACATTATTTTAGACTTCTTTCCTTATGTTTTAAAACTTTTACTATATTGGGATCTTATGAGGTCAACAAATATTATGCAGTCCTGTACATGTAGTCACTTTGAGGATGCCCATGCCTCCTTCAGACTGAGGGATATCTAATCTTGGTATGGTCAGTGTTTTATATATATTATTTGCTAAGCATGAACCATTTTTCTTGTCATCTTGTCCAACTGACTCAATGTTTTTTGGGCTGCTCAGTCACACTAAAGCTCTAAGCTAGAACAAGAACAGCAAATTGATTTATAACTTGGACTTTACTCCTAAATTGCAAAGCAGTTTTCAATATTAGCTTTAGTCTTCTGAAGTACTCCCTATTAAGCTTTGCTCTCATTTGTTCATGTTTTGTTAATGACCCTTCATCTATGTCCAAATATTTATAAACTTAATCCTGTTCAAGTAACTTTATATCATGTTTTTGAACCAGAATGATATGGACATATTTGCTTTGAAAACAGATGTTTCCCCAGAGTATGGTAGATATTATTATGATTTACTCAAACAAGAAATCCTTATTTCTGCAGCCACTCCTTGTATTTTGCCTGCTTTTGAATGTGCATTAAAAGCTGCCTGTAATCCTGTCTGTAATCCTCCTGATTCTCTCCCATTAGGTCCTACAAAAAGCATAAATTGTAGAGAGTTTCACATGCAGGTATATTTCTCTGTGCTCATCTTACAGCTGACCCTGCTGCAATCACTCATACAGCTCAAGCAGTGAAAAATCATCTTGCCCACACCAACACAGTTCCTGGAGATAAGGAGAGAAGATGGCTGAATAAACATGTGAGAGACTTTTTTTTCTTCTGCCACATTAGCCTTCAGAATCCTGAACTACCAGGGCTACATGTAGAAGTTCATTTTGAAGTGTGTTAAAAGCTTGGATGAATTTTATTCTTCCTTGACCCCTGCAGACAGATCTTATGTGAATCTGATTATATCTAACTTGTTTCAAGTTTCTAAACATGCCTTAAAGAGCATATATGATTGTGCTGATACTGTTTTCAGGGCTTCTGCTTTAGCTACTGTTTTGAGGAGACTTATTTAGGTACATAACCAAAACTTTTCAAATGACTTAAAGTCAGAAATTTTGATTTCTCCCCTAAACTCAGATGTTTTGTATGGGCCTGCTGCTACTCAGGTACTCAAACAATGGGATGACAGAGGTAAATTATTGCAGGGATTTTTTAGGATTTTTCAGGTCCTGAAATTCTTCCCTTCTAAAACCTGTACCCCTTTCAAAGTTCAAAATAAGCAGACAACTCAGCCTAATAACAAGCAGGCACCCAAGAGAAAATACAGGAGGGTAACAACCCACACACCCCCAAAACAAGGAAATTTCCCAAAAAAGCATCAGTTATTGGCTTCAGAATGACAATGTGAGAGACCTGGTCACCTTTACCCATCACCCTACCTCTATTCCCTTCCACTTTCAAATCATCTGTCCCTCAATACTTCTGCTTGGTGTCAGATAATTTCAGAGAGATGGGATTTAAAGGTGATTCAGGAGGGTTAGCACTGGCAATAGATAGTCTGTTCTCCTCCTTTCAGGATGGGATTCTGCAGTCATCCTCCAAACCAAACATTCTTGTTTCCTCAGATACTCCAACATGTTAGAAACAGGTCTCATAGAACATAGTCTTGCATAACACTTAGGGAGGGGCTTTTATTCCAGAATGTTTCTCATCCCAAAAAGGAGCACTTTCTGTATCTCTCCTATCTCAGCCTGTTAAAATTCAAAATTCAAGATAATAGCATTCTAGTCAGTGTTAGTCCTTCTCCCAGATCAGTTTGTTATGGTAAATCTAGACCTCAAGAATGCTTACTATCCTAGTCCAATAGCATAAAAATTCAGGATATTTCTAAGATTTAGTGTGTCTGTGTCATGCCATCAGTTCCCTGCATTACCCTTTTGCCTATCTACTGCACCAAAAGTGTTTACAAAGTGACCAGCCCTTGTGGTGGTTCACTGCAGACTGCAGGGTGCCCATATTTTTTCATTGTTTAGACTTGCTTATTTGTGTGGAGTATTTGCTCAGATGCCAGGAGTCCTTACCAAAGGTTTCTTCCTTCCTAAATCACCTGGGGTTTCAGATAAACATACAGAAATCCTGCCTAACTCTGTTTCACAGGATTGTGTTTCTATGGTGCCTTATAGACACTCTCATGCAAAAAGCCTTTTTACCTCAAGACAGAGTGTAACATTATCAGGAGGTATTCATAAAGTTTTATGACTCTGGCTTCAGTGAGAGAATTCCTCAGAATTCTAGTCCTTATGGCGTCTATGATCCAAATGTTACCACTTGCCAGACTGCATATGAGAAAGATTCAGTGTTTCCCTAAAAAGCATGTGGACCCAGAATCTTCACCCCCCTAGATTTTCGAATCCCAGTGCTGGGATTTGTAAAGCTGGAACTACAGTGGTGGAGGGATCAGATGACTCTCAGTCCAGAACTTCCTTGCTGTCTTCCTATCCCAAAGCAATTAGTCTTGACAGACTGTTCATATTTCATTTGGGGTGCAGTTTCTATAGGAGTGAAAGTACAAGGTGTATAGGACAGTTCAGACAGATAAAAGAACATAAATGTTAGTTGTGATTTAAGCTGTAAAAGCCTTGCATCATCTTTAGCATCCAGGACCTCTTCAGGTGATTACAGACAACACCACAGTGATGTGGTACTTAAACAAATAAGGGGATACCAAGTCATTCCACCTGCACTTCTTGGCAATGATGGCTTGGAAGTTAAGTCTTCAACACTCCCTGTCTTTTCTGGGGTCTTATGTACCATCATATCAAAATATGGTGGCAGACAAATTCAGCAGACAGACCCTCATGAGTAGAAACTTATTCCAGAGGTATTTCAGGAATTGATCCAGATGTGGGGAACACCTCAAGTAGATTGTTCACCAAAACAAGCAACTAAACAAATTATTTTCCAGAAATCTTGGAAAAAAATGTGGGGGACAGATGCTTTCTCATTCCCCTTGTCTGGGATGCTTTTCCACCCTTTCCATTGATTTCCAATGTACTTTTGAAGATTTGGAAAGATTTACCAAAAATCATTGTGGTGACTCCCTTTTGGCCCAGGCAAAACTGGTCCTCCCTATTTATGGAATTGGCTAAGGGCAATTACCACAAATTTTCTCACAGACTAGATTTACTCAGACAGGGCAAGGGAGGTTTGATAAAGTCTGACAACAAATGACTGCATCAGACTGCCTAGTTGATTCAATTTAGTTACCTTTCAGACATCTTTTTTCATGAGAACATGCAAGAACTAAAATAGGCAATAAAAGTCAAATGTTGGCAAATGGAAATAATTTTCTAGTTTATCCCTCAGCAATAACCAGGGTCCCATCAAGAAGTCTGCACCCCTTGTACTTAAATATTTGTGTGAGTTACTCTCATCTGGCCTTTGGTATGTTTCTTACCAAAGTGCATCTAGTGACCATTTCAGATATTTTGCCCATGGTGCCTTCTATCTCTGTTTATGGTCAAACAGTTTAGGAAAAAGGCGTTACATATGAGGCCACCTTGCAAACAAATATCTCCATTTTTGGATCTCACTTTTATTCTGGAGAAACTGATTTTCTCACTTTTTGAAACTTCCTCTTTGGCTGAGTTGAGGTTCATTACTTAGAAAACTGTTTTACTTGTAGCTCTGATATCTGCATGGTGAGTATCTGAGTTGCTGTCATGGTGGGGTAACCCTATCTGGTTTGCTACAGAGATATGGTCATTCTATGGACTAACCCCACAGTCATACCTAAGGTTGTCTTAGAGTTCAGTTTGAATCAAGCCATCACTCTCCCTGTTTTTATCCTGAGTCAGAAAACAAAGGAGAACAGATTCTTCATACCTTGGATGTGCAGCTCATGTATTACCGTGACAGAACTAAGTCCTTCAGGAAAGCTGACCAGCTTTGTACAGGGACTAAGAAAGGTCAACCCATGTCTAAACAGATTATCTCTAGACGGTTGTCCTTTGCTATTGTGTTTTGTTACTCCCACCATGGTGAAATCATTCTAGACAGGGTCAGTGGCCAGTCTACCAGGGTCTTAGCTTTTTCAGTGTTATATTGGAAAGGGGTAGATTCTAGAAGCATTCTAGAGGCAACTACTTGGTATTCTATCCATACATTTACAAAAAACTAAAAAATGGATTCTCCAAGGACTCCTGTTCCCTTATCCTTTCTCCTCCCAGACTGGGTAAACTCTGATAATCTATGCATACCGTACTGCAGCAAGGAGAATGATAAACATAGTACAGTTGTGTAAGTTGTGTAAGTTGCACTTACCCATAATAGTAGATGTTCAAATTCATCACTGCTGCAGTAGCTGCACCCACCCACCATCCTTTTTTTGTACATAGTTAGTGAGCATTATAACTTTTATTGTTGAGATTGTCATTGTTTGCTGTGGTTAGTCTTATATTGATTACAATTGTTGTGGTTGTTATAGGATGTGTTCCCCTTTTTTTCTTTTGGGACAAGAAATTCTTAAAGATAGTTAGTCCCTCTGACTGACTTTATCTTCCATCCAAAAGGGATTAGCCAATAGGCAGCCATAATGACTATTTCTTTTGGGGGGAGCTTTGGGAGGCTGGTTGGGTGCTATATCCTTGGCAGGATACAACCCATAGGCTACTGCAACAGTGAATAATTTGAACATCGAATGGTAAGGGTAAGCCCACCTTACACAACTGTACTTTATTGGTCTATAGTTCTTCGGATGGCGTAAAAGCTTATTCTTAAGCAGGAGTTATGTTTTTTCCTGTTGTCAACCAGGTTGGTATCTGTTCAGGATGTGCATGTAAATGATTTTTACTTGTGGGCTAAATCTTTGTGGAAGTCTGTTAACACCTTTATTCAGAAGTTAGGCGATGCATCTGGACCTGGGTTTTTCTATTTGGGAGCTTTTCTTAATTTTATGTCAATTTCTCTAGCTGTTTCTTCCTCCCATTTCATATCCCCTACCTTAGAGCTACTTACTGTTTTTTTAGCTCTTCTTCCTAGTTGGCATCTTTGCTGTGTTCAACAGCATCTCATAAGTCACATTCATTAATTCTTAGATGTATACTAGACCAATGACCACTAGAGCCTATATAAGCCTAGCCATGCAACCCAAATGTATCCCACTTGCTTACTGTGCCTTAGAGGTTATTTTAAGGGGTGTAAGTTAGAACATGATTTAACAGCTGCCTCTGTCCATCAGAGCCATATTTTTCAAACCAGGGATTTATTTCCAATTTCCCATTCACTGGTCCAGTTTGCACTTGAACAGGGATAGGGTTAGGTATGGGAAGCATATTCCAGAGAACAGGGATTCTCTGAGATAAATATCTATCCCTCCAACAGGTTCTATTTAAGTTGCAAGCAAGGTTTAAATACTTAGATCTAGTAGTTCTGGTGCTGTTCATTTTTCAGATATGCAAAAGGTCCATCCGTGTGGGCTCCAAGAATGCCTTGTATGCCAGATATAAATCATCTCTTAGCAGTCTTTAGGAAACAGAGTATAGAGATATGTCTTTGAGGTGATCTGCATAGGATGTTATGTTTATGCCCTGCATTCTGTTTGTGAGGAAACTCTGTGGACATTTCAGTTTTTGCATGTTCCTGGTCAGGTACATACCGAAGGGGACATTATACTCAATGATGGGTCTGATGAGGACTGAATACAGTGGCATGATGACTTCCCTGGACATAGATGCCATCTGTCTATTCATCCATCCATCCATCCATTCATCCATCCATCCATCCACAACCCCTTTTCCCATTTTTGCACATAGAGTTGGGGTGTCACTTTAACAGTGGCAGTCATCTAGTGCCAAGGTTTACACTGCCAGGTGGCTAGCCCTGCCGTGATCTTACTTATAAGTTGAGTGACTTAGAATGATTTTCTTATTGCCACAGACACATGTTGGTCAAAAGCCAGGTTACTCTGTACATGAGTCCCTAAATCCCTGTCTACTGTGTTTACTTTTAGGAATGTTTTATCAATGAGGTAGTTTCCCTGGGTGACTGACTTCCCAAAAGGTACTATTATTCATTTCTTGGCACTGAGTTTTAAGCTGTGGCTTTGGCACCAGTCATTTGTCTGTGTTAAACATTCCTGTAGGATGTTAGTGCCTTGGGGTTTATATGATTGCTCCTAGCTTGCAATCATCTGCAAACTATGAAGCCAGAAGCCTTTGACATTGGCCTTGACTTCTGAAAAATAGATGCCAAAGTGAAATGGAACCAGCACAGAGCTATGGGGGACTCCCAGGTGATGGACCTCTTTGTGGAGATGATCTCTCCAATTGTAACTTCTTGGTTCCTGTTTGTTCCTGTTTGTGAAAGGCAAAAATACAGTCTCCATGGGACCCAGTAACATCCCTGGCTGTGTTCTACATGAACTTAGGCAAGAGCTCTCATCACCACTAGGCACCCTATTCAACCAAAGCCTGAGCACCAGCTTCATCCCAGCAGAATGGAGGACAGTCACTGTCATCCCTCTACACAAAGGTGGAGTTTCCACGACCTGAGCAATTATAGATGAATCAGCCTAACTAGCCTGATCTGCAAGGCCATGGAGCGCATTATCATGGACCTTATAAACAGGGACATTGGCAACCTCCAAATACTTGATCCCACACAGTTTGGTTTTATCAAAGGGAGATCATGCCTGTTAAACTTGGTCACCTTCCTCAAAACAGTCACCAAAGCCATGGATGAAGGGAAAACAGTGCACACTGCCTACTTTGACTTAGCCAAAGCCTTCGACATTATTCCCCACTCGGGCATAATAGATAAACTCTCCCAGCTAGGCATCAACCTGTATGTTACCAAATGGGTAGCTTACTGGCTCACTGATAGAACCCACTCAGTCAAAACTGGGGAAGCCACCTCTAGTAGTAGACCCGTAAAAAGAGGCATACCCCAAGGTTTGGCCTTGGTGCCTCTACTGTTTGGGATACAGTTTTTTGAAGTGCAAGCCAAAACCAGTGGTCTGTGGCTGACCACATTTGCAGATGACTGCAAGCTGGGCACTGTCATAAATTCCGCTAGTGATGTGAACATCCTCCAAGAGGGCCTTACAAAAACTAATGACTGGTGCCAAAAGCATGGCCTCAAACTGAATACCAAGAAATGCATCATTATCCTCTTTGGGGAAAATGGTGTCCCCACTAATTATCACAATTTACTAAGCATGTAATCAGTTGTGAAGGACTTGGGCACCCAGATTGATAACAACCTGACTTTTGGCTACCACATTGCCTCCATTGTATGGAAGGCTTTCTACATGGTCCACCTCATAAATAAGGGTATTTCATCCAGGAACAAGGAGGTCATAACATCCCTGTACTCCTCCCTTATCAGACCCATTATCAAGTACAATGCCCCCTTTGGCATGTACCTTGCCAAGCACATGCAGCAGGTGGAGAGATCACAGAGGTTCATGACCAGGAAAATCCAGGGTCCCAAACACCTATCCTATACAGAGTGGCTAAAAGCCCTGTCCCTCTACTCAGTCTCATTCAGACTGCTCAGAGGTGACCTGTGTATGGTATACAAGGCCATCTCAGACTCAGCCTCAATGGAGTTGCTGCATATCCGTAAGTCAAACTCTACTCACACAACCTGCACACAAGGCCTCAGTCTGGTCTGTGATATTAATAGAACTTGTTGGCAGGAAAGATTTGTGTCCCAATGACTCCCCCATCTGTGGAATAGGCTACCTGTCCATGTCAAGTAGGGTACCTCACTAGACCTCTTTAAGAGGAACCTGGATAGCTGGATGAGAAACAGAAAATATACCCCCTGGGATCCCACCTGTGTCCTTGCTGGACAGGGAAAACAGGTGCTGACTTTGTATGAACATGGGTGAAATTCATGGCTAGACTTATAAGGGCCTCTGGGCCAATAGCCAGGTATCATCCTGTAAACCTATGAACCAGGTGGCTATCCAGTGTGTTACATAAGGGTTTATACCTAATTCTATGAGTTTGTTTACAATGCCCATGTGGGACACTTTAAGAAATGCCTTAGCTAGGTCAAAGTAGGCAGTATGCACTGTTTTGTTCTCACCCATGGCCTTGGAGACCCTCTCAAAGAAGACTACCGGGTTCAGTAGGCACGACCTGCCTTTGACAAAGCCAGACTGGGTTGGATGACTTGGGTCCAATGTCTGAATGTTTCCTATGTCATTGTTAATCAATTCCATGGTAATTGTTCCTTTGCTTTGCATATGAGACTAGTCAGACTAATGAGTCTGTAGTTCCCAGGATCCACTGATGGTCTGCCATGGTGCAGAGGGATGACAGCTGTAATATTCAATTTGCATGGCACACAGCCTTTGCTGAGGCTATGGTTGATTAGTGACTCCAATGGTACTGATATGTCACATTTCAGGCTATTCAGGAGCTATCCTGGGATGTTAGGGCCCATCAAAGCTGTATTCTTGGCCTTAGAGAGTGTATCTAAAACCTGTTCACTACTGAAAGATGGATGAGTTATGTTAGATGTTATCCTGGAAGTGTCTGGGGGTAAAGTTAAAACTGAATTTGTCAGCCAGAATATTTGTTATATCTCCCATTTCTGTGAACATGACTTCATTTATCAACAGTGCAGACCACTGTTGTGTGCCGCCTTTAGAAGGCATTATGGTTGTTCTTGGCCTGGGACTCTATCTTCATCTCAAAATTGCTTTGTTGAACTTAGTCCTCTTAGTTGTCTGTTCAGTTTGATAAGAGAGTTTTTATCTTTTTGGTGTTAACATCCCAGTTTTAGCTATGACTTTTTGCTTTTGTTGTACAACCTGTTTATTTTTGGATTCCACCAAAGTGGTTTGTGTTTTGAGTCAGTTTTAAGCTTACTTCTTTTAGGCACAGTAGGCTGTATGCAATCATTGACATAGTCATGCAAAGCTTTTGTGAATAATTCAGTATAGGCTGCTGTGTTATCTGAGTTTGGAGTGGCTTGAAATTTTGACAGGTTAACACTTAATTAAAAAGTAGTTTGCCTGGGAATAGTTTCTAACTGTCACATGGTTTGCTGGGGTTTCAGAATGTCTTATTTCAAAGAAGACTGCTTTGTGATCTGACCTTACCAGAGAGGACATGACACAGGGGAGGGGACAGCATTCTCCCATATTTGTAAATACCAGATCCAATATGTTTGTACCTCTAGTAGGAGTATGCACTAACTGGATCAGGGTGTTTGTGTTTTCAAAGTTTAGGGATCTCTGCATCTACAAATTTGTGTCATGTAAGATTGGGCTTTGTCTTTGGTAATCTGGAAGTGGTGGAACTCTATTGCAACATTCTGTTTAACCAGCTACAGGTATGCTCGTTATTGGTGTAGATTGAGAGACCACTACCTTTAGTCCCTGTCTGTGCATTTATTAGTCTAAATGTCTGGAAGGCACTGAAGCCTTGCACTGCTGGGGTACTCTCTGTGGCTTTAAACCATGTCTCAGTAACTGCACAGATATCTGCATTCTCCAACGTGAGAAGATATTGGAAGCAGTGGATCTCCATAAAATGCTTCTCCAAAATGTACATATTCATTCTTTTTTTTCTGCTGTTTCAATTACTTTTGCTTTGTTTCCCATTTATTTGTAAAACCTTTTTTGGGTCATCAATGAATTGATGAATTGCTTGTTTTGTACTTTTCTTTTGCATTTATCAGCATGCCTTCTACCTTTTCTGCTTGTGCTGATATTTTTAGTTTATTATTTGAAATAGTGTATGATAAACCCTGGTCTGATTTAATAGTATGTGTTGCTTTTGCCACATCTCTCTATCTACAGTGTGGTGATGACCTCTTTCCTTTTCTGTATTCTTCTAACAGTGACATGTATTGCCTTCGTTTCTTTTTATCTTTCTCCGTTCAGTGCTTCAGTGGTGATGTTCTACTTGTTCCCTTCCTTTCCTTTGTTACTCTGCATTTTTGGATTCACTTTTTTATCTATTAGTCTAGCTGCCCAGTAGTATATCTTATTTCTCTCGTTTCTGTCAGAAGAATTTCTGTTAACAGTCCCATTTGCTGTATTCATCTGTTTAACCTGTATTCTAATATTTTGGGTCTTATTTACTTTTTTAATCTATTTCTTACATTTATCTTAATATAATTGTCCAGCTCTGTTAAATCAAATGGGTCTTCCCTTAGACAATTCTCTTCTGGACTGAGAGAATCCTTTTTTATCTCTGTTTCCTGCTGTTTCCCTTGATGTACACTTACAACTGGACTTTCATGCAAATCTTCTACAGAAGGTTCCCAGACATTACACTGTGACATATCTTTTTCAGATGGATTCTGCTCAATCTGCTCCTCCTCCTGGGGCTTCATTGGCCCGTCCTGTTGTAATATTGCCTTTGTCAGATTTTTTGCTATTTCCTGCTCTTTCCATTGCTGTACAGGTCTAATTGGACTTTCTTCTGAGTCTGCTATAGAAAGTTTCAGAATATCTCCCTGTGGCATATCTTATTCAGATCCATTATGGTCTCTCTGCTGCTTTTCCATGTGAGTACTGACTGTCCAATTGTGCTGCAATTTTGCCAGTGTCAGGGTTTCCACATTAATTCCTTCACCTTGCAGATGTTCTGTCACATCAGTTTCTACTTGTTTAATTTCACCTTGCTAAAATTCTTCTTTTATATTACATCCCCCTTTGTGATCTTAGTGTTTTTTTGTATTGAATAGTTTGGCTTTCTTCTCTGTATAAATATCACACTATATGAAATCTTGATTTCTTTCCTGTGTACACCTTCTTTTTTATAACATCCAATAACCTTCATATTTTTTCCTTATCTTGTTTTATGTTTTCTGACCTGTTCTTTTCCAAGTGTCTCAATGTTTCTTCATCTAGGTAATGTTTTTTACTAAATTGGAGTATTAAGGATCTTAAATTATTGTCTGTGGCTTTTGACTCTTTTCCTTGTGCAAATATTTTTCTTTCTTCTAATTTCTCTCCTACTGTTGCTACATATCCTCTTACTGGAGATTCTTTTTTTCCTGTAATAGTAACAATACATAGTGTCTTCCTTATCCTCAATGGTCCACTCTGTTGTCCCTATGCCTCTTGCCTGGCCTATCAGTTTATATGAGTTTAGTGGACTACGTTTTCCTGTACAGGAGACCCATCCTTGACCTGAGCCTGGTCTAGCCCTTTGGCAGGAATTTTTCCATGTTTTGAAGATTTTAAGTTGATTTTTTTTTCCCAATCCTGTCTCCAGTGCATACAACATGAGTGGACACTTTTTATCCTGGGAGCTGTGTAACTAGTCTTCTTTTTTATTTTCTGACCTACCATTCTCTATGATATATAAAATGTAAACTATATATCAGTGGCATCTTTGTGAGAATTCATAAGAATTGGGCCCACCATGTAAAGGTACTCACATTGACTTGAGGGTGAATTCGTTTCCAGCAATGCCACTCTTTTTCTTTTGCTTTGCTTTTCATCTCCATTCAGACTCATTCCATCTTTCTTTTTGGACCCCCATTTCTTCATTTTTCCCATTTTAATTTCTACAAGTCTTTTTGTTTTCTAGTACAATGATGGGAATGGACCCCCTTCCCAAGTCAGGATATGTTTAAAGTTCATGAAATTAGTAGTGTTTTTTCTCTTTGGTGTTAGCCAAGTATGCTCTTTGCCGCACCCACAATCTGCACAGAATTTACTTCTTCTAAAATTCATACGGAGTTACATGTATCAATAGCATATAAAACTCTAAATTCTTTTTTATTAGACCTGTTGCTGTTACTACTATTGGAACTGTCTGGATATCCTTCCACACTGCTCTCATTTCTACATACAAATCCTGGTATTTGTGCCTGTCTGTACATAAGACACTGAAATCACGGGGTATAGCAATTTCAGTGATGATTTCTACTTTTATCTTTTTTTTCTGGACTACTGTTTTCTCACATCTGTTTTTTGAGCTGTTGGTAATGGGTGATCCCATGTGATATAAACTTTGTCATTTTCTACTATACTTTGTGGTTCATTTTTCTAATGCTCCTTAACTACTTCAATATTGTAGTACTTGCACAATCACCAATGTAACAGTCTTGCCACATTTTTGTGCCTTTCAGTATACAGGCTCGCTGCTATGACTGTATTACACCCGGCAACAATATGTGTGACTATTTCTGGTTCTTTTTTACAGAACCTGCATTTGCTTGTTTCTCCTACATGTGCAATGTTGTTTGTGTTTTGGCTTTTCCCGATTAGAGTTCGCTACAGCGGAACTCCGGTCCGCTAATGATTGGCAGTAGATTTTCACGAAAACCGAGGTGCCAGCTCGACGTTCAACCTTCAATGAAGGCACGCCCATTTACGCATGTCTTTCAAACGTCCACCCAACCACGGGGAGGACATGCAGACTCCACACAGAAGGCACTCCCCACACTCCAGCCGAGAATCGAATGGGAGAACCTCTTGCTGTGAGGCAACAACGCTACCACTGCACCACCGTGGTGAACTTTGTAAATCAACACATACATAGTCCGCTACTTTGGGATGCCATTATTAACCTTTTATCTTTTGGTTTCAGTTCATCTCTCCTTAACCATTCCTCTGTCAAATCCTGGTCGACATGAGGTTGTTTTAAGATATTTCTATACTTGCCAGAATATTTATGCCTTTTCCGCATTTCTTTCCTTCTCATCTGATCCTTCTCCTTATACTTTTTTTGGCATTTCCACTTAACACAGATATGCTTTTGATAAATTAAGCAGAGAAGTCATTTTAAACTCCTTCAACTCATGTTTGAAAAGTTTCAGTATGGTTTGATTGGAAGAGCTCCTCACTAGATATGTATGCAGTCACATGACTGCAGATCTATACACATAATCAATTTTGAGGAGGCCCATACCTCCTTTAGAACAAGAAAGATGCACGCACTCGAAACTCTCCTTAGCATGGAGAACATCGATATCTGTGCAGTAACAGAAACCTGGTTCAAGGCTCCCGAGAGCACCCCAGCACTACCAGGTTATACCTCATACCATGCTTTTTGGCCCCAAAACTTGGACCGTACCACAAAAGGAGGGGGAGTATCAATATTCATCAAAGATACCCACACCTCCAGGTTGGTGGCACAGCACGAAGCATCAGAGACTATCCATGTGCAACTAACAGTTGGTAAAACTGCCTTCCAGTTTATAGCCTGCTACAGACCACCCTCCCAAACCCAGGAACCCCACTCGGCCTTCCTGAGAACACTGGAAAATATGAAGGTCTCTCCAAACACCATTATATTGGGCGACTTCAACTACCCAAACATAGACTGGGAGCATTACTCTAGCTCCAACACCCTAGCCCAAAGGTTCCTAGAATTTATAAACTCAAATGCTATGGAACAACTTGTTACCACTCCCACAAGAGGGGAAAACATACTGGACCTGATCATCACCAACATGGGGACTCTATGCTCCAGACCAGAAGTGTATCCCTCACTGGTAAGATCAGACCATAAACTAATCTCACTGGAAATTCACATCCCGACTCCACCCCCTGCCCTGAAAACCACAGTGAAAAACTTCTCTAAAGCAAATTTCACACTCCTCAAAACCAAGGTGGAATCCTTCAAAGCCCCCGGGCCTAAGGAAAATATGGCCCAGACCGCAGAATCCTTTATAAACGCATTCTATGAACACCTTCAGGAATGCATGGATCATGCAATCCCAAATAAAACTAAGACCCAATCCTCCAAAGGCAGACATCCTGTCTGGTGGACCCCAGCCATAAACAAACTGTACAAAAGAAGGAGGAAGCTACTACATGATAGAGCAAAATCCCAAAAAGGGAAGGCATCTCTGATCAGTATTAGCAAAAAACTACAGGCACTCATAAAATCGTCTAAGGCCAGCTTCGAGAGAAAAATTGCACAGGACACTAAGGATAATCACAAGGCTTTCTTTAGTTATGTTAGGAACCTGGGTGGGAATTCCCAGATATGCTCAGAATTAGTCCAAAATGACAAAAAATACACCGAACCCACAGACATTGCCAACATCCTAGCTGACAGGTTCAGTGCAAACTCCCCCACCAAAAGGGCAAATATTTATCCCAGCAGACTGCTGCCCCCCTGCCATCTCAGATCCTCAGGTAAGACCTGCCCTCTCCAAAGCAAAAACACAGCATCAATGGGACCAGACGGTGTCCCGGGCTGCGTCCTACATGAACTCCAAGAAGAGCTAAACCCAAACATAAAACTACTGTTCAATCTCAGCCTTACTACAGGATATGTACCCAAAGAGTGGCGTACAGCAACAGTGGTCCCTCTCCACAAAGGTGGTGCCTCAATGGATCCTGGAAACTATCGCCCCATAAGTCTCACTAGCTTGGTCTGCAAAGCTATGGAAAGGATCATCATGGACCTCATAAATAAAGATATTGGGGACCTACAGACACTGGATCCTACATAGTTCGGCTTTGTTAAGGGCAGATCCTGCCTCTTAAACCTGGTTGATTTCTTTGAAACAGTCACCAAGGCCATTGACGAGGGGAAGGTGGTCCACACAGCCTACCTGGACCTCGCAAAGCCTTCGATACAATACCCCACTCGGGCATTATAGATAAGCTCACCAGCTTAAATATAAACCCCTATGTCACTAGATGGGTTGCAAACTGGTTCAAGGACAGAACCCACATGGTTAGAATTGCTGGAGCCATGTCAGACTCCAAACCAGTTACAAGTGGCATCCCACAAGGCTCAGTCCTGGGACCTCTCTTGTTCGGTATATATTTCTCGGAGGTACAGGCCAACATGGAAGGACTGTGGCTGACTAAGTTCGCAGATGACTGCAAACTGGGCACCATAATCGACTCTCCAGCCAACACAAGCATCCTCCAAAAGGGCCTCATAGAAACAGACAACTGGTGCCAGAGCCATGGCCTCAAGCTAAACGCCAAAAGTGTATAGTCATCCCCTTTGGCAAAACAAAGTGCCCACAAATTACCACATAGGTGGTAATCCATTAAGTACAGAAGAAGTAATTAGGGACCTGGGGACCCAAGTTGATAGCAATCTTTCATTTGACAAGCACATGGCCAAAGTGGTTAGAAAAACATTTTATATAGCCCACCTAATCATGAAGGGATTCACATCTAGATCAGGGGAGGTCATCGTGCCTCTTTACTCATCCCTCATCAGGCCCATAATTGAGTACAATGCCCCTTTCGGGATGTACCTTACCAGACACCTGCAGCAACTGGAAAGACCCCAAAAGTACCTCACCAAGAGGATCATAGGGCTCAAACAGATGCCATATGCTGCCCGGTTAAAGAAACTCCAGCTCTACTCAGTGGCATACCGCCTGCTCAGAGGCGATCTGTGCCTGACGTATAAAGCAATATCCAACCCGGAATTAATGGACATGCTGCACCTCAGAAAGTCCAAATCCCATTGAGCTACGTGCTTGAGAGACTTGAACCTCAGCACTGAAATAAATAGGACATGCTGGAGGGACAGATTCATAACCCAGAGGCTCCCTTCTCTCTGGAATAAAATCCCAGTCCAGGTTAGGCAGAGTCCCTCATTGACTCTCTTCAAGAGGAATCTTGATGAGTGGATGGGAGATCGTACGTTTACCCCAGGTATCACTTCTGTGTCACTGTTAGACAGAGGCACAGTATACTAACCTCGAAAAAGGGCATAGCAAAATTAATTTAAAATGGGTGGCGAAAGCCAAACACACTCTGGCTAGGCTTATAAATGCCCTAGGGCAGATAGCCTAGTATGAACCTATGAACCTAAATATATAATCTTGGTGTACACTGATTTTTGTATATCATTTGATAAGCATGAAGCATTTTTTCTTGTTTTCTTGTCAAACTGGTTTACTACCTTTTGGGGACAGTCAATCACCTCAGAATTGTAAAATAGAGCTGGAGGAACAAATTGGTGTATAGCTTGGATTTTATTTATGGATGGCAAGGCAATTTTCAGTATAAACTGTAGTCTGCTTAAGTATTCCTTACTGAGTTTTATTGGTATATAATTCATGTTTTATTGCAGATCTTTCATCAGTTCCCAAATCCCTCCTTTATATTGCATTCATGTTCCAGACTGATATTTTCTTAGTGTTGCAGCTTTCCTGCTTTAAACTTTGCTTTTGCACATTTATCAAGACCAAATGACATTCTTACATCATCTGAGAAATTTGTAACCACTTGCAGTTGTGTTTTCAGTTTCTAATCTGATAAACAATAGTTGCAAGTCATTTACAAAAAGTAGATGAGAAGTTCTTAAACAAGGTTGTTTTCAGGGAGCCAAAATGTAACCATATAGCCTAATCTGTTAAATAAACTGTTTAATGGGTTAAGGGCAAGACTTAAAAAAAAAAAGCAGCTGCTACAAAGAATCACCCTGGAAAATCCTCCTTTGAATTTTTATACCTGGGATAATATTTTGCCCATTGTTATGGATTAACTGCAAATTGGTTTGCCAGTGTTTCATGGTCCTGTACTGTACTTGGTTAAGGCAGTGTGTATCTTATACATCTGTAAGCTTTCCTTTATCTATGAATGTGGGGTGCTGTCAAATGTTTTTTGTAATCTCTCCATGTCAAATTTAGATTCTCTCCCTTTTTGCAATTCTCTGTTGTGGTTTTATTTAGCAACAAATGATTCTTTGTAAAATGACTTTCTTTAGCATGACTTTCTTTGGTTACCCTTTTGCTCTATCTCCATAATTGTTTTTTTTTTCAATCACATAGAAAGATAGACATGGTAAAAGCAATACTTTTTCAATTAGGAGCTTTTCTTAATTTTATTTCAGTTTATTTGGCCATTCGTTATCTTTTTGGCTTTTCCCAGTTAGGGGTCGCCACAGCGGAACTCCGTTCCACTAATGATTGGCAGTCGATTTTTATGCACCCTATTTCATATTCTCTATATTAGAACTCCTTACTGCTTCTTTTAATTGTTCTATCCATTCAGCACTTTTATTATGTTCCACAGGGTCTTCATACATATTTCTACAAAATGTGTCTGTTTCTTCTTTTTTGGTGGTGCTTCTATTCCTTTTACATTGTTTCTATGTTCTCTACAAAGCTTTTTTGGGTCATTCTGGTTCTACAAATGGACCAACCATTGACCCTCCCTCTGAAGCGAGTGAGCCAGCAAGTGCTATTCTTTTCCCATCTCCCCATGTGCCAGCTCCTCCAGCAACTGAGACAGTAGTTTAACCCAGATAATCTGGTATAAACATCAGGGCTTTATTTCTCTTTGCCCCCTGAGATGGCCTGAATTAATTTTGCTTTACATTCATTATGTTGTTAATATGATTCACATATCCCTTTTCTCTCTCAGTGAACTTGTCAAGTAATTAGGATTAAGCACTAAAGATAAAGTTGAGAATTTAGACTTTTTTGAAACTTTCGTGTAAGTATATTCTATAGCGTACCACAACAGTATTTGTTGATGCCTAGCCATGAGCATCAAAAATGAGTAGAAAGAGGAAAGGGCATGCTTTGTTTTATAGCTAGGTTTCCCACTAATGGTCATAGCATGAGACAGAAACCAAGCATTACCTAAGTAAGTCTAATTGAAGAAAATATCTGGCCAGAAGTCTGAAATTTACCCTTGATTTATTTCTAAATTATATTATGATTTCCCACACCACTGATCCAGCTATTCATGCACTCATGCATCAACATAACTACACTTTCTGTGATGTTGAAGGAGGGATGGTGGTGATCAAAAAGAGAAAGGCCTGCACCCCTGAAACAACCCCCCCATCAAATCCACTGCAGGACAAAAAAGGAGATCAACTTTGATGGGAGATTTCAATTTGCTCACTGTGGATTGGGACACTTCTGCTTCTTAGGTAGAAAGATGAATGGTGACAACAAAGGCCCTTGTAGAAAGGGCTGACACAGAGAGTGAAACTGCTGTCTGGTGGGAAGCATTCTTGATTAGAAGACCTATAACTTGTTGATTTCAAAGCCCCTGAACACAAATTGGTGAAAAATGATTGCATTAAATGTTATTACGCAAAATTACAATTAGAGGAATGTAGACAGAGTGAGTGTTATACAGTGGAATGAGAGTAATCTGACATATTCTATATTGCGGTGACATTCAGTACCCAAAACAGTCACCCAGGTAACACTTACAAAATACAATACATTACATAGCTATAGAGTATTGCAATAGAAATGCCTTTGGGATAGTAGCATTTGGTGGCTTGCAGTGGATCCTTCTTATTCTATTCTTTAACCTTTATGGAGTAAATAGGGAAAGTGTAGGTTAGACAGCTGGTGGGAAATGGTAGCCATGCCTAATATGTGGTTCACAATTCTGCAGAAAGCAGGGTGGAGACCCTTGTCTGATATGAAAGTCTGAGAGTATAAAGGAGTGTTGAATTTCAAAAGGCTATGGAAAAATAATAAGAATAGGCATGGATGCATGGAAGAAAATGTAGTGTATTAAATGCTGAACAGTGTGGGATGACAAGACACTTGAAGTGCATGTAAAGCAATGGGTAAACCACTGGTAGGGAAAATAGCAACCCTGGCTTATAAGACAAGAAATGCACTAGTATTAGCTAAGAAATTGGATCTGAGATCTCACAAGGACGTGAAAATGGGGAAAAGGCAAAGAAAAGAGCAGGTAGTGCTTGAGGATGAAACCCAGACTATGATCCAGATAACATTGTTTACAGTAGTGCTCCTGGTACCAGAGGAGGCAAACAGGGAGGAATGGATATCAGCAGCCAGCCATGCTTGCTTGTTCCAGGGAAGCTGGATTTGGCTAATTCCCAATGCAGGAGTTCCCTATGGAGTGGAGGAGCCCTGGAGTGGAGTGTGAAGTCCATAGACAGAGTGACTCAGGATCATGCCATCCTGGGTACCGGGTATGTGAAACAAAGCTGATGTTCAGAGTGCCACTGGAGCCCAAAAACAAGATACAAAAGAGGGTGAAGGCTGTCATATGGGTTATAAGAAAAAAGAAGCAGACAGAAAAAATTGGGAGGAGATTATACAGGTGCAAAAGTGAGACACTGCAGAGTAGTTTCCAGTTTTTCTTGCTGAAACTAAGGAGCAACAATAATTAGAATACAAAGACTCAAACTAAGGAACACAATAGGTACTTTTCATTAGTCTTATAATACAGTGTTTTTTGTAGCAGTAAGAAATAGGAGAGCTGGACTGGGAAAGAAAGAGGAAATAAACAAGGAAGTGGACTGATAGTGACTTACATACAGAAAAAGTTGAAAATGAGCAGAGAGTGTTTTGGAGTCCAGAGTGCAAATGTTGGGAGGAGGTTGTAGACCCTTGATTAATGAAGGATCTGATGGAAATGCAGAAGGAGATGCTGATGGGGCTGCTTAGTTTGATAATTGTGTACTGACAATGTGCAAAGGGTGTCAGTGAGGGTGTTATCCAGATCCTGTGTCCCAGCTCAAAAGAATCATTTCTTTCTTTATTTATTTATTTACCTTATTTATCATTTGTTTACAGGAAAAGTTCAGCTGACACAGAGCCCATTTTCAGTGGAGGCCTGAGGACAGATGCTCAGATGTATGTGTTTGGATTGTGGGAGAAAAATGGAGCACCCGGAGGAAACCCATGTGAATGCAGGGAGGACATGTAGACTCTGCACAGAAGTCACCCCAGCCGAGAATCGAACCAGAGAACCTCTTGCTGTGAGGGGATAACACTAATTGTTGCAATTTTATACCTCCCGGTAAAACATACGAATTTCCTTAGTTACAGCTATTGGCTCACCCAATATTTTTGACAGAGGACTCTGTAGGGAATTTTTATATCTGCCAGTTCATTACACTCCAAAAACATATTTTCTTCACCATCACATCTCCAACATTTGCTTTCTATGTGTGGAAACATTCTTTGAAGTCTGTGTAGGGTATAAAATTGTCTATATAAATACTTCCTTGCAAAAATCATAAACCTTCTGGACTTGTTGTATACTTGGGAACCATAAATATGTCCTTCCGTTGTTTCCCTGCAAATTACTTTTCCCTTCTCTTTTCCCAAACTTTTCAAACCTTCTTTGATTGAGTTTTATAGTTGCAGTGCAACATTTTATATGTTCTACTAATTATCCTTTTTGTAACAGCAGCTCCTATTTTGAATTCAACTAAAAACTCTACCAGAGCAGGTCTTTCACTTATGATTCCCCCATCCCTTTCTCTTTGTCTATACTCTGATACCAGTCTCGGATAGGAAAGACAGTCTCTAGCCTGCAGTCCAATTATCTTCTTTGCCTCATCTCACTGTATTATCTTTCCCCCTCTAGTTATATGCACCCATACCTTGGTTACTTTGGTATTTTTCTCCAGTGAATTCCAACCCCCTGTTGCCTATTTTCTGCATCCCTATTTGCAGTCATCCCTTTTGTCAAAATCTCCTTTCCCCGTTCTCATGTTGGATTAGTTCTTAGAATACTTTCTGCTGCTTTATAAATATAATATTTTGTATGGTTGCTATTATTCTCCTTAAAGGTCCATATACAAAATCCCACTCCATCCTTATTTCTTGACCTTCTTTCCTGCTTTGCCATCATTCCTATATACATATTAGCCTTAACTTTGTAGCTCTAAAATAACCCTTCAAATCAGGTAATCCCAAAGCACCTTGTTTTATTGGAATGATTAATGTATCCCACTTAACTCATGCCCTCTTACCATCCCAGATAAATTCCTTCAACCTTTATTTATTATTCTCAACAATTTGCCAGACCTTTATATAAAACTAAAGGGACTAAAAATGTTTTCTCTTCTTGTATGCCTCTATCCGTATCCATAAATAACAGCTTCCAGTTTCTCAGCTTTTGTATTAGTTTTTGTTTAGTTTCTTCACATATATCCTTAGCTGCTATAACAGAAGCCTTTTTAATCCATACACCTAAATACTTCATCTTATCTTTCCCCCATAAATTTGGGTATTGCTGAACCAATTTGTGCATGGGTACATAATTAGTGGCTATAGCTTTAGTTTTATCTTCATTATTTTTTTATCCTGAAAAACTTGAAACTGTCTCAAAATGTTCTACAGATCTGAGATATCCTGTTCTGGATTTATGAGGTACAAAATAATATCTGCAAATAAAGACAACTTTTCTTGATTACCATACCAATTATATCTTTGAATTTATGTGTCCCTTATTTTCTTTGTCAATGGCTCTAAATAAAAAGCAAATAAAGGGAAAGAGGACATCTCTTCCTGATTTCTCTCTTCAGACACAAGTTATTAGAGAACCCCCACCCACACTTTAATTTTTGTTTCTGATCCTTCATATATTCTTCCTGAATGCAAATGCTTCCATTGCCCTACTCATAAAATCTCAACTTGCTTTGCTGAATGCTTTCTCTGCATCAAGATCCACCAAGGACAGCAGTATTTTCTTACATTTTCCTTTCCTCTGGATCATATTTGTTCTATTAATGTTGTCACATATTTGCCTTGTCTCCACAAAACCACATTGATTCATATCTATCAATTTTTGCAACACTATTTGCCATTATTTTAGCTAGTACAGACCTAAACATTTTACAATCATGGTTTAAAATGGGTCTATATGATGTCGGGTCTGGTGAGTCTTTACCATCTTTAGATAACACAGCCTCCACAGCTTTTTTCCAAAATGTTGGTTCTTCCTCTGTTTTTAAAATAGTGTTACACAAAATATTCCAGCTCTTTATCAGTTTCTTCCCTCCTAACTTCCAAACTTCCATGGGAACATGATCTGTCCTGGATACTTTCATGTAGGTCAATTTATACATGGCCATTTCTACCTCATCTCTTCCTGTCTTAATTGTTAGTTGTTGAGTGTTACCTAATTTCAACCCTGGAAAAATTAAATCTTCCATAAATATTTTGATTTCTGCTCTTTCCTGATTTCCACATTTCTCTGCTTTATACACATTTTAGTTCCAATTTTAGTTTCATAAAAGTTCCATAATATCTCTAATACCACTATAGGCTCTATGGTTATTTTTATTGTTATAGACTCTCTATAAGCTTGGCAACAACCTTTTCTACTTTCTGTTGC
The DNA here is from genome assembly GCF_019279795.1 of Protopterus annectens. Classification (NCBI taxonomy): domain Eukaryota; kingdom Metazoa; phylum Chordata; order Ceratodontiformes; family Protopteridae; genus Protopterus; species Protopterus annectens. The sequence goes on from NC_056728.1 coordinate 595,614,333, forward strand.
CTAAGTTGTTAAGCTAGTTTTTTTGTGCTCTATATGTTATCAAAAATAGTTGCTTCAAAGCAATCTTTCTAAACTCATGCATAATATCTAAATATTCCCTTATTTTCTTTTAGCACTCTGTGGTTGTGTCTCTTTTTGTTCTGTGAAATTCCTCTTATTTTGTAATTCTTTAATCTTTGTCAGACCATCTGAACAATTTCTATTACATCTTATCCATATTTCTTTCTCTTTTATTTCTACTCTGTTTTTAAACTACATTTTCATTTTATCCCACTCAGTAGCTATCACTTTTGAAGACATTTTTATCTACCCCAATAACTTCTGAATAATTTCTACTACCCACTCCTTGAATTCTTCTCTTTTGAACAAGTGGGTGGAAAGTGCCAGTTTCTCAGTTTCATTTCATTAACCTGCATTTTTATCATAGCTTTTATCAGTGCATGATCTGAAATAGTTATTGGATGTGTGTTGAAGTATTAAATAAAATGCACATGTTCCTGTGAAATAAAATGTCTATCCAGTCTAGCCCAGTTATTATATCTTGTGGAATAATATGTAAATTCTCTATGAGGTCCTACTACTGAAGTCACTTCTTCCATACTAAATATTTTCATAAATTTCTTGAGAAATCTTCCCTCATTTGTTATATTTCCCTTCTAGGTTACCATGATACATCCTCTTTACTGCAAATCAAGTTCCAGTTCCTACCTTTAAGTAATAGTCACTGCTGAAAACTGATTATTTCTCTCCAAAATTTCTTAAGTTCCAAAATAGCAGTTTTTGGTGGAATATAAATGCATGCCAGTGTAATCTTTCTCCTTTGCCAGTAGCCACTTAATACCAGAAACTGATTATTATTGTCTTTTTCCTCTATTATCACTATTGAGGCCTGACTAACAATCAACATTATTACTCCCTGTTTTCTTTGTCCCTGATATTCTGTTGAATATTCATCCTGACATCCTTTATTTGTCAAATTCACATGCTTATTTCTTTTAAAAATGTGTCTCCTGCAAGGTTTACCTTTAAAACAGTGAATCACACTCAGACGAACACATAAAGGTCAAAAGTACCTTTTCAAGATTGCATAATGTCGATCTGAATATGTTCGAAAAACTAAAGGTCAAGTGCACTATGTAATTCACTCATTAAGCATTCGCAGAACTGTAGTATGACCTTAACTACCGTTGCATACGTAAATATGTAGTTTCCTCATTCTGTGTTAGGCTGAATGGTCTCAACTGCTTTGGTAGCACGCTGGAATTGTGTAGTTCGTCTTTCTGGATTAATTTGTAAAGCGGATAGCATTGGAGAATGGAGGTATGGACCCCTGTAAATAGTGTTTAAAAAACAAAAAGTATGCCAAGCTAGTAGCTGTTAATGTGTGCCACTGTGACAACCATATCAAAGTTACTGATGAATGACATGATAATTCAAGTTTTGCTGGCAGTTACCTCGCAAAGTGTTGTCGTTAAACTATGTTGTTGACAGTAGCTCCTAATGTATGGTCTGTGGCATTATGTTATCCCTGAAAGTAACCAAACGTGCAAATACTGCAATGTTAGTAAGGACTGAGAGTAGGTTAGTGGCTTATATTCTGATATATGAAATGTTGAAAAAGACTGATTAATCCAAGTAAAGCTGCAAGGTGTTCTTCATTCAGTCCTAGCTGTTTCTGTATAACAGTTTTATATGACTAAACAGCATTGAGTAGAGAGTATGCTGTATGTAGTATAGTTATACTGTGGCAGGAAATCTTTTGAAGCAGGTTACATGTATGTAATGTCATGGACAACAGTGCATGAAGTAACGAGGAGGTTTATATGTAGCATGTGAATGTTGTAGCAGGGAAACAACAGAAGCAAGGGTAAATTGTTTTACATTTAATGGCATTATACCTGTCCTGTACGTGCTCATATGTGTGTTTCAGTGTAGTTCCACAGAATAGTGAGTGTGCTGACAAATGTCTTTCAGGCTGGGGAATGTGTTTTACAGGAATATGCGCCGGGTATGTTGAATACTGTGAACAGTACAAGCAGGACCCAAAAGTGTATACAAGTTAAGCAATACTGGTGTTGTACACGTAAAAATAAGGAAAAATGTAAGGGTAGATGCGTTACAGAATCAGACATAAATGGCTATAGACTGGTTAAGAGCAACCCCCATTACCATGCACCTGATGTGTTGCAGGGAGAGCTAGTGAGAGTGAAAGACAAACTCAAATGTCGTGCAGAGCAGTCTGTAGAAGACCCTTGCAAAATAGTTGATGAAGTGCTAGCTGGTACATCAGTGGACGTGGTGAATGAGTTACCAAATAGTAGTGCCCTGAAACAAAGCATTGGGAGGTGAAGGTACAAGCAAATGTTGGCCATGTTTAAAGATTTCCATTCCCTGAGGGAAATGACTGCAGACATATTACCTTTGAAGACTGGTTCCTTTCTAATACAGTATAGCGCAGATATGCCCAGTGACACAATGTTGTTGTGATAACCACAAGGGACAATCTTAGTATGATGTGTGAGTCGGAATACATTCTGGCAGATGGCACTTTCCCTATCAGCACGAGTAAATGCAGACAAATATATACCTTACATTATGCACTTAATGGTGGTGTGAGCAAAAAAGTTGTGCTAGTGGTGTATGGGATTCTGCCCAGTAAAAGTGAGGATTGTTATGACAAGTTTTGGGGTTTAATAATGCAATTGTGTAATGATAATGAACTCAGATTGTTACCCAACATGGTTCTGACGGATTTCGAACGTGCTGCAGTTAATTCTATTAGGAAGCATCTACCCAACACCTTAGCTAAGGGCTGTTGGTTCCATTTTTGCCAGATAGTGTAGAGGAACATCCAGAAATTGCATCTGGCAGGTAACTTCAGTAGTAGTTTGTCTTTCACCATGTTATGCAAGGAGATACCAGTGTTGGCATTTGTTGCACCTGAAGATATCAGTAGCACATTCGCAGAAATTGAAGATGACATGCCAGGGGAGGGTAAGCCACTATGTACTTTCTTTAAATAAACATACATCGATGGCAGGCCACGTAGGTATTGTATGTGTGGGAATACTTCTGAGAGAGTACCCCCTTTGTTTGATAGCTCCTTCTGGAACCAATACAATACCTGTGTGATGGGATACCCACATAGTCAGAATGCGGTAGAGGGTTGGCACAGGAGACTACAAAGTTTAATGGGAAAGAAAACCTTGTACATGCTGGATATTTTGCATGCAGTACAGCTGGAGCAGAACCATGTGGATGATCTGAGGTGTAGACACTTGCTGTGCCTGCCTTCATCCCCAAAATGGAGAAGATTGCTTGATAAGGAATCTAGCTTTACTAATTTACTGGTGAAAAGGAATGAGTTCACAACAAGGGGATTTTTAAAGTTGGTTGCTAAATACTGTTCCTTTTCATAAGGATTCATACTCTTCCGTGCATTTCCAGACAGGGACGTTGTTTCATGGTGTTCACATGCATATAATCAACCTATCTTAACATGTCTTATCACAGAATGGCTGGTTTGGGATCATGGGACACTTCTACTGCTCTATCATTGGATGTTTGCTGTACTTTCAGGAAAATGGTGGTGTTGGCACTGTTTGCAAGCACGGGAAGTTGGGCACAATGGTGTAGTTCGAAAAATGTTTCAAAATTTGCGGTTCTAAATTTGCATATACGAGTTGCACAAATTAATATTTGGACATATAAGATTCGCTGTTATGATGGTAATCCCCCGCAGCACTGTTATTTGCACTCAGCATTTCTTAATGTAATTCACTACTCCCCTTTTAGTGTATATCTATAAGGCCATTTACATTCCAAGACAATATGGATATTGTAGCCATTATGATAAAAAGCTATTGTTCCTACCTATTATACATGACAGTTTTTTTTTTTAATTTGTATTTCCATCTTTTGTCTTACATGCACACACTAATGTTTGACAGGCTAAACTTGTGTACAGTTGTTTCTTCTCATCTTCATTTGAACCTATGTCACATTTTTCAAGACTTTTTATTTTAATGAAAACCATCAAACAAAAAATTAAATACATTTTCAGAACATCCCCACCCTCTATTAACTTAGAACAAACACAAAGCTATGCACATCATTGAAAATGAAGTTTATCCCTCTAGACAGGAACAATTGCCTTAAATCAACAGCTGAACCCACAGGAATTATGTAACCTAAAACAATATTACCCATGTTAAAGTGCATGTTACAACCTCTGTTCCCACTCACACTGATTGCTGAATGTTCTTTTCTTATCTATTCTCCTCCTAGATATGAAATGCTTTCAGAAAAATATGCAGTTTATCCCTACGAAAAAATGTACTGGCTACCTTTAAATAAAACTAAATTATACACTGTTCTGTTTAATGCATTAAAGTATTAACTGCTTGGGTAGTTGCCATCCCTTATTCACTTCCCATAATTTCAACCTTTATTTTTCACTAACTTCTTACCATTGTACTTATATATTTTTTTTTTCATTTCCCTCTTGAAAAAATTCACAGAACTCTCAAGATTAATTTTATCTACAGACAGCACTTGTCCATGTAAAAGCAGTCAGCAATGACAGAGAATAAAACAGATAATAACTCTGCAGATGCATGAAGGACTATTTGTCAGTTTCACTCAGAACAAAATGTACAACTGCCTTTAGCTGCAGACTCCATGACTCTCCCTGAGAAAATTTATTAATGAAAAAAAACAAGCTAATATTTTTGCAAATGTAAGAAATTTTGCAGTTTTCATTGCTTTCATCAATTTACCTTAATTTTCAAGCCTACCTGCTTACAACAACACTTGTTTATAGGTTAAAGGGACATTCCCAAGGATTTTTTTGTTTTAATTCAGCCTTTGTTTACATTTCAGGTTTGCCTTTCTGAGCATGCTCACCTTTAGCTGAGGTGGGTGGGAGAAGAGTGCTTGAGGGAAGTTTCAAAGGTGTTAGCCAAATTCCATCTCAAATTGCAGTTGTACTGACAACAGCTCTCCCTGCAAGCCATTCATTAGTTTAAAGGGACACTCGCCCTTTTCTAAAATCAATGTCCTGCCTCGAACCAAAGCTGAAAAGTTTCCACCCACATAAATAATAACCTCCCTCTTTGTCACATCTCTCTTAACGCCCACCCACGGCATCAGCTTTCTTTAAACATCAGCGTAAACCTCTATTCCATTTATGTTTTTCTTTCCTGCAGACTAAATCACTTAGCATTGATGCTCCCATACTTCTCACAATATTCCTTTGTGAGTTTGAGGTACTTTCAGCATAGGCATGATTTCTAACTTTTTTTAAAATATAAAAAGAAACTTTGCACTATAATTATTCTTTAATTAGCTGCTAAATGCTTCTCTTAGTAAGCCCGATCATCATAACGATAAATGTGATGAACTGGGTCTCAAAGTAGTATCATTTAATTTTCTCTGTTTTTGTTAGTTTATTATGTTTGTGGCAGTTTTAACATTCTCCATTTTCAAATGCCATTTCTGATTGGCATTTGTCAGCAAGGGTTTTTCTTTGCTGAGTTGCAATGCAGTTAAGATATTTTATGTGCAATTACATTGTGAAATGGCTTAGCATTTGTTGATTACTGATGTTTAAAAACAAATTTATAAGAATAAGACAAACTGCAACAACAACAATCCTGCGTACAGATAATGGTAGTGGAAACCGAGAAAAATATGGATTTAATTTTAAGTCCATATTTTTCTCGTTTTTCACTGTCGTTATATGTATGCAGGATTGTTGCTTTTTATTACGGATGTTTCTTCAAGTATAGAAGCAGTGTCATTTAGGGCAATAATGTGTTAAACTTTCAGGTACATCACTGAGAATTGCATTTAATATATTACTGTCAGTACGACATCATGATTCTGGATATATTCATCCAATGCGTGCTGATGCAAAGCTTGTCCTTCTCCTAACAGTTGCTGTGCATGTGCTTGAATTATTATCATCTTTTCAGTTAATCGATTGCACAACACAGGTCAACAGCTAACGTTAGTGTGGTATTTTGTTATAACGCTGTCATTTATTTTTGTTATTTATTTATTTGTTTGTTTGGTGACTAGGTTGGTGGACTGGTTTAAAACCCTTTTCAGCCACCACTTGAATCATGAGGGAAAGGCAATATAAATATAATCAACTCAAAACCTAACAGCATAGTCTTTGTAATATAATTTACAGTTGACAGAAGGTGATGTGGAAGGTTACATGATGGCTAAACATACACATACAATTAAAGTCATTTTTTTCATACATTGCTTCTTAGAACAGGGACATTTTAAAGAAGTGGATTAAAAAAAAACCTTCCCAAGAATTCCATTTAAAAAAGTCAGGCAAAATGATGATGCAGTACAAACAATGGGTAGATTTGTTAGTATAATACCTCCTCTATCATCGTACAGCCTCCTTGTTTTTTTTCTCAGTAGCTTTCTGTGTACCTTTGATGTCCTGTGGGCCTGGTGAACAGAAGGGTGTCTGACTTTATCTTTCTGCCTTTGTCTTGTAACCTAATATTTTCTTTATAGCACCTTTCTAGAAACTGGTAGAACTCCCTTCTTAGCTGTTTTTGTTAGCCATCCAGTATTACTGACTAGCCTAGTCTAGTCTATCTTTTCTCTGTCCGACTGCATTCCTGCTTTCTTTTGATGACTTCCTGGACTTCCACAGTAAGCTTTCTTTATGTACCTTCATATATATAATGGGTTTCCTACAGGTGTTTGCATGTTAGTAGCTCATGATGCACTTGCTCACTGTCACTTACTCGAAAAAGGAAGTTACCAAACTCCTGCAAGCCCAAAGTCTCATTCTCAGCACCTGACCCTATAAAACTGCATAGCCCTACTTGAAACATAACTCTAACACACTCCCACTCAGTTTGCTAACTGAGTCCTCACTTCATTACCCTAAAATTCCACTTGATCATTTTAGCCTGAAATCCCCTATCACTCCCTAAAGCTAAAGTCTCCAATCATTTCCTAACCCTAAAACTTCCTCATTACTCCCTAATCCAAATTCCCCTTCCCACTTGCTCCCCACAGAGGCAGATAGTTCTGAAGGATATCAGCATCATTTGAGGAGTCATCAGCAGACTTGATCAGCCAAAGGTCACCTACATTTGCCTTGACATCTGAGAAAATTACAGTCAGCTGCCTGTCAGGTGCCAGGATCCGCCACATAATGCATGCACTCAAGTCACTCCACAACAAGTACAAATATGACTCTGTCATTGTCCATGCTGGAGTAAATGACTTGAGATGTACCTCCCTGGACTACATGAAAAGAGACATGGAAGAGCTCTTGGATCATGTGACCCAGGCAGGTATGACCCTAGCCCTGAGTAGCATCCTGCCTTCACCCAGAATGATACCACAGTACAAGGACAAAATGATTGACTTCAACAATTGGCTAAGCTTCTGGTGTCATTCAAAGGGGAGCCAGTATTTGTCTGCCTGGGAAGACATGATCGACAAACCACGATGCTTTGCCAGAGATGGTCTGCACCTGTCACCCCTGGGATTCAGGTTACTGGCTAAAGCTCTTGCCACCCCTATAGTGCCTTTTTTAGGCAAGGTTCAAAGGTTAAAACCAGCACCGTAACAGATACAAGCATGCAAAATCTGAAGGTGATGCTACTCAATGCTAGAAGTCTAAACCTCAAAATGCACTCTCTCGAGGCACTCCTAAAAATGGAGAACATCAATATCTGTGCAGTGAATGAGACCTGGTTCAAGGCTCCAGAGAGCACTCCTGCAATACCAGGCTACAATTCTTACCACACTTTTCGGCCACAAAACCAAGACCAAAACACTAAAGGTGGAGCAGTGTCCATATACACCAAGGATATTCACACCTCCAGGCTAGTTGCCCAACACAATGCATCTGAAATTCTCCAGGTGCAACTAGCACTAGGTAAGACTGCAATCCAAATTGTAGCTTTCTACAGATCCCCCACTATACCCCAAGATTCTCACTACACCTTCCTAAACATACTGGAAAATATTAAGATACAACCAAACATCCTAATACTAGGTGATTTCAACTACCCTGCCATTAATTGGGAAAACTACTCAGGTACCAACTCCTTTTCCCAATGGTTCTTGGAATTCATAAATTCCAACGCCCTGGATCAACTAATCCATTGTCCCACCAGGGGCTCCAATATCCTAGACCTGGTCATTACCAACATGGGAGATAGATGCTCCACACCAGTGGTCACCCCCTCATTGGTCAGGTCTGACCATAAGCAAATCACCCTTGACATCCACATCCCACCCCCACCGCCAGTAAGGAAACCTCCTTAAAAACTTCTCCAAATCCAACTTCATGCTACTGAAGTCAGAAGTGACAAGCTTCACAACACCCACGCAGACAGGATCTGGAAGTTCGACTGCAGAATCCTACACTAAGACACTGTATGAGCACATCCACTCATGCATGAATCGTGCCATCCCAAATAGAACCAAGATGCTCTTCTCCAAAAAAAAGGAAGCCAATCTGGTGGTCCCCTGCTATAAACAAACTATACAAAATAAGGAAGAAACTGTTGCAGAAAAGAGGAAAATCCCAGGATGCAAAAAACTCCCTTACCAGCCTCAGTAAGAAGCTGAGATCCCTCATAAAATCCTCAAAAGCTAGTTACAAAAATAAAATTGCCAAAGACTCCAAAGACAACCACAAGGCATTCTATAGTTATGTCACGAATCTAAATGGCAATGCTCAGATCTGCTCTGAACTACAACAGAATGGCATTAAATATACTGATCCCAAGGATATTGCCAATATCCTGGCAGATCAATTTAGTGCCAACTTCACTCCCCTCTCACCCCCTAAAGGGCCCATCTCAGTACCAAAAGATTGCCAAATTCCAATAATCACAGCCACACAGGTAGAAACAGCACTCTCCAAAGCTAAGAATACAGCATCGATGGGACCAGATGACATCCCAGGCTGTGTGCTACATGAACCACAAAATGAACTGGCACCCCACCTAAGTGTCATGTTTAATCATAGCCTCACCTCAGGCTTCATGCCCACTGAGTGGCACACAGCTACAGTTATCCCGCTCCACAAGGGAGGATCCACCTTGGATCCCGGGAACTACCATCCCATCAGTCTGACAAGCCTGATCTGCAAGGGCATGGAACGCATTATCATGGAACTTATAAACAAAGACATTGGCAACCTCCAGACACTGGACCCCACCCAGTTTGGGTTTGTGAAGGGCCGATCTTGTCTCCTGAATCTGATTGACTTCTTCGAATCGGTGTCCAGAGCTGTGGACAAGGGTAAGGAGGTCCACACAGCCTATCTGGACCTCGCCAAGGCCTTCAACACCATCCCCCACTCTGGAATCATAGATAAACTTACTAAGCTGGGTATAAATTCCTATGTCACTAGATGGGTTGCCAACTGGCTTACTTACAGAACCCAGACTGTAAAAGTAGCCAACTCCAAATCCAGCTCCAGACAAGTGACAAGTGGAGTACCTCAGGGTTCAGTCCTGGGACCACTCTTGTTTGGCATCTACTTCTCTGAAGTACAGGCCAACATTATGGGACTCTGGCTAACAAAGTTTGCAGATGACTGCAAACTGAGAGCCATTATTGAATCCCCAAATGATGTGGATATTCTACAAAAGGGCCTTACAGAAACAGATGCCTGGTGCCAGAGCCATGGGCTCAAGCTTAATGCCAAGAAATGTATAGCCATCCACTTTGGAAAAAAACATGTACCCATGAACTACCACATAGGTGGCAGGATGCTAAACATCGAAAGTGTGATGAGAGACTTAGGGACACAAGTGGACAGTGGTCTCACTTTCAATAACCACATTGCCAAAACAGTCAGGAAATCCTTCTACGTGGCACACCTCATCACTAAGGGCTTTTCATCCAGAAAAAAGGAGGTCATTGTCCCACTGTACTCATCCCTCATTAGACCCATTATAGAGTATAATGCCTCATTTGGGATGTACCTCACAAGACATCTGCAACAGCTGGAAAGGCCACAGAAATACCTCACTAAAAAAATCACAGGCCTAAAGCAGATGCCATATGCTGACCATCTAAAAAAACTCCAGCTATACTCTGTGGCATATCGTCTACTCAGAGGCGATCTCTGCTTAACATACAAGGCCATGTCAAACCCTGAGCTGTTGGACATGCTCCACTTAAAGAAATCCCAATCCCTCAGAGCCACACGCTCCAGGGATCTAAACCTTATCATCACATTGAACAAAACATTCTGGAGGGATAGGTTCCTGACCCAGAGACTCCCCATACTCTGGAATAGACTGCCCATACATGTCAAGCAGAGCACCTCATTGGCCCTCTTCAAAAGGAACCTTGATGATTGGATGGGAGATAGGAAATTCACTGCGGGGATCAAGTCAGTCACCCTGCTAGACAGGGGCCCAGAGAAGTAAATATTGTGGGAAAAAAATTCCAGGGAATTGTTATGGCTAGGCTTGCATAGGCCTTAGGGCCGATAGCCTAGTACCAACCTATGAACCTAAGTATATCCTATATAGGAGAGGGCCCATCACTGATTCCTGTGGTAGTCCACTTGGTGAACTGGCCTCTTAATGGTTGTGGATTTGCCCAGTCTAACAAAGGGTCCTGTCTGTGATCCATTTGGTGATCCATCTGGTGGAGATGAGGTTTACTCCCAGTTTTGTGAGTTTATCTAAAATACTTGAGTGGGATACTGTTTCAAATATCTTGGCCAGGTCAAGGCAGGGGGTATATGCTGTCTTACCTCACCCATGGCCTTGCTCACTTTCTCAAAAAAGTCCATCAGACTGAGCAGGCAAGACCTGCCCTTGATGAAGCCAAACTGAGTTGGGTCAAAGTCTGGAGATTTCCTATGTCATCGTTAATCAGCTCCTTGATTATCCTTGCATATCATCCTAGTCAGACTTATGGTAAGTAGTTTCCTGTGTCCGTTGATGGCCCTCCCTTGTGCAAAGGTATGACTATTGCTGTCCTCCACTCCACTGAGACAAAGCTTGTCTGGAGACTGTGCTTAAATAGAGATCTGAGTGGGTCTCCTAAATCATGTTTCAAGCTATTTAATGGGCACCCTGGGATTCCATCTGGGCCCATAGATGCTGCATCTCTAGTTTTAGAAAGTGCAGCAATGACTTGTTTGTTTGGGATAACGGGGAAAGGAATCATAGCAGGTATTTCATGGGGAGTGTCTGGAGGTGATGAAGGGGTGAAATGTGAGCTGAATTTATAGGCCAGCAGGTTTGCTATGTTTCCTGGCTAAGTAATGCTATCTACAGGCAACTCAGCCTACTAATTTATTTATGCAAGGGTGCTGTTGAATCATCCATCAGTATTGTGCTGGGCTGAATTGCAAGTGATTCTACTAACGTCAGGTATTCAGAGTCTTATTCATGGCTCCCAGTTGGGGAACTGTAGCTAGCGATGGTATGGTGGAGAATGCTCAGCGGGACATTGAGTACCTAGTGTGATTGTTTGGTGTAAATGGAACCTCATCTGAACCTGCTGCTTTCCCTCCTCCTCTATCATCGTACAGCCTCTCTGTTTTTTTTTTTTTCTCATTAGCCTTCTATGTACCGTTGATGTCCTGTGGGCCTGGTGAACAGAAGGGTGTCTGACTTTATCTTTCTGCCTTTGCCTTGCAACCTGATATTTTCTTTATGGCACCTTTCTAGAAACTGGTAGAACTCCCTTTATAGCTTTTTTTGTTAGCCATCCAGTATTACTGACTAGCCATGTCTAGTCTGTCTTTTCTATGACCCACTGTATTCCTCCGTTCTTTTGATGACTTCCTGGACTTCCACAGTAAGCTTTCCTTATGTACCTTATCATGGGGTACTAGAGCCCTCTGTAATTTTTTGTATTTTCTCTCCAGTCAGTTTCATGTCTTGTCATGTCTTCCATTCATAGATGAGTTAGATATGGGGGAAGACCCCCACAGAAGTACAAGGAGAATATGCAAAGGCCATACATGCATTAGCCGGAGGTCAGGATCGAACTTTGTACTTTGTGCATGGGAGGTGAATACCTTAACCATTGCGCTTTAAAAATTATATCCCATTTGTGACGCCCGTGCACTGGCCCAGTAATCAAGGAGCCTCATTCCTCACCACTAGCACCAGTGAGTGGCATGCACATTGGGAAGGATAACAAGTAAACACACACAGTAAAGTACAATTTCCCTTAAGAGCACACAGAGATCACAGTCAGTCTGCGTCTGGTTTCTCCTTTTCTCTCCAGATCCCCAATAAGACTCCCCACTGGCACAGCTATAGAGTGGAGTCCTTAGCCAGTGTGTCCAGCCAAGTCCTCCCAGCACTCCCTCTGTCCAACCAGTTGTTCGTGTCCCTGCCCAGGTAGCTGACACACACACACACACACACACACACACACACACACACACACACACACACACACACACACACACACACACACACACACACATACACACACACACACACACACACACACACACACACACACACTTTGAGATATGATCTACATACAAACACACAGACACTGGTTGGCACAGGTTCACTAGGTATGCCCCTTCTTCCCAGCCTATAAGTTAGTAATCCACTGCCACCAGAACCTGTAATATCAGCTACCAATAAGGCCTTTACCAAAGGGTGCCCAATTTTACTGTGCAATACTATTAACCAAATAGTAAGTGTGACCAGAACTTTTAAGACTATTGGAGTGGCTTAGTACAGTATCACTAAATACATGCAAGTACTCTAGAGCTTAAATTATCTCTACACAAAACAGCCACAGTTGAAAGGTTTAAAAATATTTAATAATAAATAAAAACATAAGACAAATCTTTTCAATTCAATACAGTGCTAGTCAAGAGTTCAGAAATCACAGGAAAATGCTTTAAAACAATATTGTTGGATAGTCTGACATAAACATAGAAAATATCTAGACTAACTCTGACTAAAGTCCTGTCTACCTCTAAGAGCAATACTGTTCTAAATTCTACTTACATATAGAGCAAAGGCAGAGTGCTGGTGATGTTGTCCATTCTGAAGAGAAATGCAAAGTGCTCTAATTCTCTCTCTCTGAGAAAGTCTTAAATTGATAATACATAACTGCTGACGCATTTTAGATTACATAATTCTTGATACTTCTCTGGTTTAATTTCCCAGGATAACATAAACTCAGAGTTTAACATATCTTTGTAATCTTGCACATTTCCAGGAAACCACATCAATAAAGACATTATACATGTAAAATCTAGCAATTAACTATGGTCTCAAAACAATAGAAAGAATTTGCTGGTCCAGACATCAAAGCTCCAAGTTTGAGATCAAACACTCATACAACACTCGACTTACCAGCTTTCTTCAGCAGAGTGCACTGTGGTTACAGTTTTGAAGCTCATTACAGCATATAGTTTAATTATAACATATAGTTCTCTTTTACATTTGTAAAACCAGCCTGTGGATTATATTAATATTTACAAATCACATAGAATTATTTACAAGATTTTATCTGGCTGGGCTGGCAACCTTTCAGTTTTTTTCACATTTCTCCCCTCCCTGAGAACTCAAGCTAGTTTTTCAAGTGACCCTTGTGAAACATTACTTGAGAGGGTTAGGTCTGTCTGAGTATACCTTACCCATTTCCCTGTCTTGAGAGCCTATCTGTGTTGGCATTGCTAATCCCACTGCAGTGCTGCACTGACATATCATATGCTTGCAACCCTAGTCTCCATCTTAGCAACTTAGCATTTTGCTGGCTGGCTTGGTGCAACCATGTTAAGGGATTGTGTCTGTAACTACAGTGAATTTCCTTCCATATAGATAAGGCTGAAATGTCTGCAGTGTCCACACTATGGCTAGACAGCTGCATAGCATTCCTCCCTGGGTTGGAGTCCATGACTGAGATAAACCACTGGGTGCTGTTCTCCCTTTGAAGAAATCTGGCTATGTACAGCCCCCACCCCATGGTTTGAAGCATCCACCTGCACAACAAATTATTTGCTGTAATCTGGACTGGCTAACACAGGGGGTCCTCCCAAAACGTCTTTAAGTTTCTGGAATGCCTGCCCACATGCTGTGTTCCACACTACCTTATCTGGCATGTTCTTCTTGTCAGGTCTGTTAGGGGAGCAGCTATGGTACTATAACTGAGGATGAATTTTCTGTAGTACCCTACTGTCCCTGTGAATACCCTCACCTGCTTTTTGTAACAGGTGCAGGCCATACCTGAATGGATTTCACTTTGGCAGGTTCTGGTCGATCTTACCACTCCCCACTCTATGGCCCAGGTAGGAGACCTCTGCCATACCCACCTGACATTTGTTGGGCTTAATGGTCAATCCTGCCCTCTGTAGTCTGCCCAGCACCTCCCTGACATGCTAAAGGTGCTGTTGCCAGGAATGGCTGTAGATGGCAATATCATCTAGGTAAGCAAGGGCAAACCCACCGGCTCCTACTAGTATATGAACTACCAGCCTCTGGAAAGTCGCTGGGGCATTTTTCATCCCAAAGGGCATCTTTGTGAACTCATACAAGCCAAAAGGAGTCACAAAGGCTAACCTCTCTCTAGCACTGGGAGTCAAGGGCACCTGCCAGGAACCCTTGGTAAGATCAGTGGTGGTAAGATACCTAGCCCCACCTAGCTGCTCTAGAGCCTCATCTGTCCTAGGCATGGGGTAAGCATCTGACTCTGTGTGACTATTTAGTTTCCTGTAGTCCACACAGAACCTGGTGTTTACATTCTTCTTTTTGCACCAACACCACTGTGGAGGCCCAGGGACTGTTGGATTCTTGAATTACCCCTAGTTCCAACATCTCCTGTATCTCCTCCCTTAGAGTCTGTTTGACTCTCCCAGACACCCTATAAGGGGCCTGCCTAATAGGCCTTTGGGATCCTCTATCCACCTGGTGCTGCACCAGGTGGGCGCACCCTGGTTTCCCAATAAACATGTCCCCAAACTCCTGTAACACTGCTTGGATTTCTTGAACCTGGGTAGGAGATAGCTGCTGGGACATTGCTACCCCTTCCACTGAGGTGTCAGTCCAAGCCTCACTGAGGAGATCAGTCACCAGATCTCCCTCAGACTCCTCCTGCAATCCACTGCAAATACTCAGCACAAGGGCCTTCCTATCATGGTAAGGTTTCATTATGTTAACATGGTACAGTTTGTGCCCCTGCCTCCTGCCTAGCAGTTCGACCATGTAGCTAACATCACTTACCTTTTTTACCACCTTGTAGGGTCCCTCCCAGGCTGCTTGCAGCTTGTTGTGTCTGAC
This sequence comes from Protopterus annectens, assembly GCF_019279795.1. Taxonomy (NCBI): domain Eukaryota; kingdom Metazoa; phylum Chordata; order Ceratodontiformes; family Protopteridae; genus Protopterus; species Protopterus annectens. The sequence continues at coordinate 595,629,614 of NC_056728.1, forward strand.
AGGAATGAGAACCATTACCTGCTGCCCTACAGCATAATCTCTATCTTGAGCATTCCTGTCATACCAGACCTTTTTTTGCTGTTGGACTTCTGCTAGGTTCTCCTGGGCCAAGCCCACGAGTTCCCTGAGCCTTGTCCTAAGGTTTAGGACATATGCCACAACAGACTCCTTGTGAGATTCACACTCACCTTCCCACTCATCACAAATTCAATCTAGAGGTCCCCTCACCCTATGCCCATACAGCAACTCAAAGGGTGAAACACCCGTGGATTCCTGGGGAACTTGTCTGTAAGCAAACAACAGATTGGGCAAATATTTGTCCCACTCCCTCTTAAACCGGTCTGTAAATGCCCATAACGTCGATTTGAGTGTAGAGTTTAACCTCTCAACAAGACCATTAGTCTGGGGGATGGTAGGGGTGGTCTTTAGGTGCTTCACCCCACAGTACTTCCACAGACAAGCCAGCAGGTCTGACATGAAACTGACACCTATATCAGTCAGTATTTCTTTTGGGAAACCTACCCTGCTGAAAATCTCTAACAAAGCATTTGTCACCTTTTCCGTCTCAATGGAAGACAAAACCACTGCCTCTGGGTATCTTGTAGGATATTCTACTACCACAAGGATATACTTTTTCCCTGTGTAATTTAGGATACTCAGAGGCCCCAAAGTATCCATAGCTACCCTCTGAAATGGATCCTCAATCACAGGCAAAAGCATCAAAGGAGCTTTCACCTTGTCTCCTGCTTTGCCTCCCTTTTGGCACTGCTCACAGGTCCTGCAGTACCCTGTTACATCTCTGGAAATTCCAGGCAATACAAGTTCTGCATAATATGTCTCTTTGTACGTTTTATGCCCATATGACCTGCAAAGGAAATATCATAGGCTATGGCTAGAAGAACCAGATGGTAGGCTCTAGGCACTACCAACTGCTGTATCCCCTCACCTTCCAGCCCTCCCTCAGGGGTCCACTCTCTGTACAGTAACCCTTTGTCCCAGTATACAGATTCCCCTTCCCTTGAAAATCAGGTGCCTCATTAGCTCCCTGCATCAGGCCTTGTAATTTAGGGTCTGAGAGCTTAGCCTGTCTCAACTGTCTCTTTGTAACCCTTCCCAACTCCCCTTTCACAGGAAGTCTGTAATCCTCTGACAGTGGTGCCTCAGTGTCAGTCTGGGTACTACTACTCACCTCAGCCCATGCAGTCACTCTGTCCAAGGGACCAACAGTACCCACAAGCAGCTGTGGCTTACCTCCAGTCTCACTGCTACAGAGTAGCTCCTTCCCTGAAGTAACCACCTCACCAGTCCTGGCTGCATGTATGCGGTCTGACTGGGTCTCCCTCAAGCTGCCAGACCTACATGCTTGTCTCCAAGCCTGACTGCATATAACTGCATGAGCACATGCTACTGCATTATCAAAATCATTCCCTATCAAAACATCTGCAGGGATATCCTCAAACACACCTACTTTCTGGCTTCCTTTTCCACCCTCCCAGTCAAGGTGAACTCTAGACAAAGATATTTGCAATGGGGTCCCTCCTAAAGCTCTGACTGGAGTAGACTGCCCAGGCAAGTAGTGCTCCTCTGTAACATTGCAGGCTTCAAAATGGTTATGTCAGAGGCTGTGTCTCTCTTAGCAATGGCCTCTTTGCCATTCACTGCAATGGGATAGAACATCTGGTGGTAGTTTGGTACCCTTGTTGTCTCAAGACAACCTACTGTTGGCATTTTGTCCTTCCTACTTTCTGGCTCCCTCATCTTTTGTTCCCCATCTTGCCTCCGTGGACATCTGTATGCCACATGGCCCCATTGGTTGCATTCAAAACATTTAACCCTAGGTCTTGGATGTGTACCTGGACTAGTGGCTTCCCCTGCTACTGGCAGATTCTGTTGAGGCAGTCTGGGCTGCCCACCATGGGTTCCTTTAGACCCATGAGCAGTACTGGGGGTCCCTTTCCTGTGCAGGGATGCCCTGCTTGCTAGGTATAGGTCTCCCTTCTTCCCCAACTCATCTGAAGTAGCACATTGTCTATCAGCTAACCAGAGCCTCATGTCCTCAGGCAAGGTGCTAAGGACTTGTTGTTCCCTCACCAAAAAGTCTGCCAGCTCTTCAAAAGTGGTGACCTGATATCCACTCACCCACCTATGAAAATAAGTGCTCAGTTCATCAACATATTCACACACACTTTCATCTGTCTTGCGTCTATGCTCATGAAACCTTTTCCTATAAGCTTTAGTTGCTAGCTTAAAAAATTCTAACAAATAATTCTTAACAGCAATATAATCAAAAAATTTGCGATTATATAATTTAGACACCACAGTTACAGCTTTACCATGAAGTAAGGGGGTAGGGAACTGTACCCAGAGCCTTTGGTCAACATCATAATGTTTACATACCCTCTCAAACATATGAATGAAACTATCAAAATTATTCCCCCTTGTAAACTGCGGAAGAAATTTACTGACCTTTTGTGCTTCTGGGGTCCGGTTACTCCCTTCCCCATTACCTCCATGACTCTGGTGAAGAATCAGCATCTCCTCTCCGTGCTGCCTCTGCCTCTCCTTCTCCTCAGCTTCCAGGTGTATCAGTTTCTCATTCTCCTCAGCCTGTAGGTGTCTCAGTTTCTCTGCTGCTTCTGTTTCCAAATTACTAGCCTCCAACTTAAGTCTCTTTAGCTCCAGATGGATTTTTAAGTCCTCTGCAGAAAGGTTGAGCTGTCCATTCTCTGAGTGTTGTACATCTCTGTGGCCAGTCTGATCATCCTCCTGATTGCTGTTTTCTGATGCAGCTGTGACCAAAGCTGCAATCATGTCTGTCTTACTCAGGCTTCCATGCACCAGCCACTTAGCCTGGCACAACTGAGCCAACTGGCTCCTTGTCAGCTTGGCATACTCCTCTGCTGACATGCTTGCCTGCTCTCCCTGACTAACTAAGCTAACAAAAGAAATAAAACAATTGCGACCTGAACTCTGAATATTCACTGCTTGGCTGATTTAAAGTACAAAAACACTGTTAGTGATCACTGTACGCAAGCTACAGGAATTCACTATCTAAACCACTACAACCCAATTAGTATGTGATGTGGCTAAGTCAGCTACTTGGGCAGGGACACGAAGCACTAGTTGGACAGAGGGAGTGCTGTGAGGACTTGGCTTGGGACCCTGGCTAAGGACTTCACTCTATAGCTGTGCCAGTTGTGAGTCTTATTGGGGATCTGGAGAGAAAGGGAGAAACCAGCCCCAGACTGACTGTGATCTCTGTGTGCTCTTAAGGGAAATTGTACTTTACTGTGTGTATAATTGTTATCCTTCCCAATGTGCATACCCCTCACTGTTGCTAGTGGTAAGGATTGAGGCTCCTTGAATACTGGGCCAGTGCATGGGCATCACACCATTTTATATATATATATATATATATATATATATATATATATATATATATATATATTGAATATGTTTCCTACAGGTGTTTGCATGCTAGTAGCTCATGACACACTTGCTCGAGAAAGGAAGTGACCAAACTCCTACAAGCTCAAAGTCTCATTCTCAGCACCTGACCCTATAAAACTGTATAGCCGTATTAGAACCCTAACTCTAACCCTTAAACTCCCACCCAGTTTGCTGACTGAGTCCTCACTTCATTACCCTAAAATACCACTTCCTATTTTTAGCCTGAAATCCCTCATCACTCCCTTAAGCTAAATTCTCCAATCATTTCCTAACCCTAAAACTTCCCCATTACTCCCTAACCCAAATTCCCCTTCCCAGTCGCTCCCCACAGAGACAGACCTTTATGTAGGATATCATCATCATTTGAGGAGTCATCAGCAGACTTGGTCAGCCAAAGGCCATCTACATTTGCCTTGACATCTGGAAAGTATATCCCATATAGGAGAGGTCCCAGCACTAAGCCCTGTGGTATGCCACTTGGTGATCTGGCCTCTTGATGATTGTGGATTTGCCCAGTCTAACAAAGTGTTCTGTTTCTGATCCATTTTCTGATCGATTTGGTGGAGATGAGGTTTATAACCGGTTTTGTAAGTTTATCTATAATAACTGAGTGGATACTGTGTCAAATTTCTTGGCCAGGTCAAGGTAGGTGGTATATGCTGTCTTACCTCCCCCATGGCCTTGCTCACTTTCTTAAAGAAGTCCACCAGATTGAGCAGGCAGGACCTGCCTTAACTGAGTTGGGTCAAATTGGGAGATTTTCTTTGTCATTGTTAATCAGCTCCTTGATTATCAAAAAAAAAACAAGGAGGCTGTACAATGATAGAGGAGGAGGAGGAAAAGCATCAGGTTCAAATGAGGTTCCATTTACACCAATCACACTAGGTACTCCATGTCCAGCTGACCATTCTCCTCCATTTGATGCAAGCTACATGTCCCCAACTGGGAACCATGAAAAATACTCTGCATACCTGACATTACTAGAATCATTTGCAGTTCAGCCCTGCACACTGCTGATAGACGATTCGACTGCACCCCTGCATAAATAAACTAGTAGGCTGAGTTGCCTATAGATGGCATTACTTAGCCAGGAAACATAGCAAACCTGCTGGCCTATAAATTTAGCTCACATTTCACCCATTCATCACCTGTGAACACTCCCCATGAAATACCCGCTATAATTCTTTTGCCTGTTATCAAAAACAAACAAGTCATCACTGCACTCTCTAAAGCTACAGATGCAGCATCTATGGACCCTGATGGAGTCCCAGGGTGCATATTAAACATGATTTAGGAGACCCACTCAGATCTTAATTTAAACACAGTCTCCAGACAAACTTTGTCTCAATAGAGTGAAGGACAGCAACAGTTATCCCTTTACACAAGGTAGGGCCATCAACGGCCCCAGGAAACTACCGACCCATAAGTCTGACAAGACTGATATGCAAAGATAATCAAGGAGCTGATTAACAATGATATAGGAAGTCTCCAGACTCTAGACCCAACCCAATTTTGATTTGACAAGGGCAGGTCCTGCCTGCTCAGTCTGGTGGACTTCTGTGAGAAGGTGAGCTTGGGAAATGAAAGGATAATCAGGGATGAGGACAATCCTTTTACCTAGAGTAAAATAACATTTGCTAAATTAGTTGTTGCTGTGTGGATGTATGTATCTTAAGTTAGAATTGGAGGACCATCTACCTAGTCTCTTGAAAACTTTCATAGAATTCCCTAGTGCTGCTAAGTTTGAGGCCCAAACAATTCCAAATGAGTGGAAGGAGTAAAGATTAGGGCAGATACATTGAAGTGTTAGCCCTTTTAAGTTGTTTGTTAATATCAGTGATATAGATAATGAAACCTTCAATAGAAACAGAAACTAAATTACTAGGATTAGGCGGTAGATTTAATTGACTGGGCTAGTCCCACTAATCTAGTAGCATCTTTTCAGGGGAGAACTGAGGTAGTATTTATACTATTAGGGGAAATTTGTCTAGGACATTGGGGAACGTCTTCTACTCATTAGGAATATGCTTGTTCTGTTCCTAGCTCGCTGGCGGCTGGGAGAACAGTATGAAAGGAGATCCAAGATGGTGGATGCTGATGCAGTGTTCTAAGCTGTACAAGATGCTGGGGAGCGTTTTCAGCAGAATTTGTTTGTTTCATCAGAAGCAAATGTTCAAAACAATGATTCATGTGTTATTACAACCCTACATTTGGGAGAGTTGCAGGATGATATTTTGGGTGAATTGTTGCAGAGCGAAACAGAGAGTGAAAAAAAATTTTCATGGGGTGAAATTATGGACAAAATTCAGTTGGAAGAATCAGAAGCTATTTTGAAAGAAGATTGCCAGACAGAAATCATATGCCATGTCTGTTAAAGAAACTGCAGGGAAAGTGATGAAAGACTAACAATGAAAAGGAAATGTCAACAATCAAAGGACATTTATGGTAAGAATTCAAAACAGAGAAGAAAAAGAAATGGGTAGATATGTCATTTGAGATAATTTAATGTTCCCATTGGGAGAGAAAGCTCAGGAGGTACAAGCTGATATTCTTATTCATAAAAAGACATTTTGCAACATTATTTTTGAGACTGGTTCTGTTCTGATTGTTTTTTTGGGGGGAGATATGAGAACAAAAAACTGTAATCCATGGAATTCTTATGTGGTTAAAGCATTTCAAAGAGAAGCAAAAAAGAAAGTGCATGTTCAATTTCAAACTGAAGTTGAAAAGGAGACTTTAAACAGACATTTAAACAAATTTTCTAAAGAAATTATGGACATTAGCAAAGTTTGTGATAACAGAGGATTATGGACTGGGAGATGGGGCTGTCATATTGTACTGAAAATGGAGACAGAAAAAAATATTAATATCCCCTAGCATGATAACTGTAGAGGGTAATATAGTTGTTGTAAATTACTGGAGACAACTGAATACATGCTTTTTTTCATGTGGAAAAGATGATCATTTGATAAGTAACTGTGATAAGAGGAAATGTTATACCTGTGGGGAAACATGTCATGATACAAAAAAGTGTGAATTGAAATGTTATAAATGTAACAAAATTGGGTATTTATGGATGGATTATAATCTAGAGAAAAAGGATGAAGAAGAGTAAAATGAAAGTAAGGACAGTGTACGAAGAGAGCAAACAGTCCCAATAAAAGATAAAGAGGAAGAAGGAAGCAAGATCAGGGTAAAAATAAAGCTAAGGATAAAGAGAAAAATGAAACAGAATATAGAAGAAGGTAATGAAATAAGTTATGAAGAAGATATAAATTCTAAAATATTGAAAGATAAAAAGAGTTCTGTTGGCAAAAGAGTAAGAGACAGAAAAGAAAGTTTAAATGGATAAGTGTAAAAGAGAAAAAGTAAGGACATGGATAATGCAAATGAGATAAATACTTCAAATTTACACAATTCCTGGTAAACAACATAGACATAGCACAACTTTAGAGTGTGTTCAGTAAATGTGAATAGTATCAAAAGTATAAGTAGATGAATAGGTATCCTATATTGCTGTAGTAAGTGTGACGTGATGCAATAATATTGGAAGATGTAAGATTTTTTACACAATAAGAGAGATCACAAACAAAGAAACGTTGGGGGATACAATATGGAACCTAGGAAAGGAATTATGTTCAGACATAGTTGTACTTTGTAGAACATCAGTGAAAATATTGAGCATAACATTGGCAATGATGGAAAGGTTAACTATTGTAGAACTCAGATAGCATAGTCAAGTATGCAGAATTATAACATTGCGTGTCTATGTTACAAGTAAAGAAAGGGAAAATTTATTTCATAAAATTTTGGATAATGTAGTAATTAATATGAGTATAATATTAACTGGAGATTTTAATTATGATTTGAGAGGAAAAAAGAAGAAGATAGGAAATAATATTAAGAAAAAATTTAAAGTTATAAAATGTGGCAATTTAAAGATTTGGAATAAAAGTTTGTGGACATATAGTTGAGGCATATATATACGATGGAAATAGATTATTTTATTATACATTAAGGTTTAAATATAATTAATGAAGGGTGCACTTGTAACAGGCTTTTCAAATCACTCATCCATATGGATAGAAATACAAAAAATAATGAATATATCAGATTGGGAAAATGAATAAAAAGAATAAGTAAGAAATTATGGCATGAAAATGGAAAAAATAAGTATGTGTTTATGGAAAGATCACATTTCCATTAGAGTGGGTTATAAAAACTAGTCTGAGCGGTTGCTAGATTTGAAAGAAAAAATATGAAAAATGTTTTTTTTACAATGGCAGTTAAATATAGGAAAACTGGAAAAAATAAATTTGTAAAACAATATATATGTTTTAAATTATTTGGAAAGGAACAATAGAGAATATTCTGTGACAGAATGGAGGATTTATGAAAATAATCAAGTGAAAATTAAGTCATTATTATCTATTATTTATTTCAGTTTGATGACTGGGGGGGTCCACTGGGCTCAGGAGCCCGTTTTCAGTGGCAGCCCGGGGAGAAAAGCTCCAACTTTACATAGTAAACATTAAATTTTCAGATTAAAGTTACAATTCAGGATGCAGATACATAAGATAAGCAAATTACAGTTAATATAGGGGGTGCAGACGCATTATAAAATCAGAGACATGAACTGGTACATTGATAAATTATTAAAGCAAAGATATTGTTTACAAGGTAAAATACGAAATATCAGCTTATTTGAGTAACAAAGAGAATACTAGTATAATGAGAGAAATGGAAGATGATAGAGGAGAGGTAAGAAGATCTCAAGAACAAATTATATATATCACAATGAATTATGTAAAGAAAATGTTTCAAGATAGGAAAAAAGTATAAAAAACAATGGCATCTTAAAAAATTGCAGAACAAGAAAATTGCAGAACTGGAAAACTAGATTTCCTTATACGTAGTAGATAAGGTAATTAGACATGCTAATTCTAAACTCTCTCTGCTCACTCTTTCAGTCATCACCACTTCTGATATTCTCCCTGACCTATATACCCTTACACAAAAATCATTCAACCTTATTGAAACATGACTCTCCAATATCCAACTCATAATTAACCCAAAAAAGACTAAACTTCTACCTTTCCTCCCTAAATCACTGTCTCATCACAAATCCACATTCATCATTACATTCTTTAAAAACACAGTAATTAAGGCTAGGCTTCTCAGTGCCATTATAGATGACCAACTTAAATTTGACCTACAAGTGTACCATTGTATCAAGAAAACCCATAAAAAATTAGGTCTACTGTACAGAAATAAAATATTCATAACCAATGAGTCATGACAGACACTTGCCCATGCTTGCCTCCTCCCTAACCTTTTCTATAGTTCACAAATCCTTACTAACCTACAATCTCATCTCATCACAAAACTTGAAACCACCGATAATAAAGTAGCCAGATTTGCATCAAATAAGCCATCTAAATTACATCACTGTCTTGCTCTTAACTCCCTCACCATCTTCAACTTTCTCAACTCACCATCATCCATTCTATCCTGTACAAACCCTCCTCTTGCCCTGACATGTCCTCTTTAGTCTTCCTATACACCCCCCAGAAGAGTTAGGAGCTCTGCTCAATATCACCTAGAAATTTACAAACCTAAAAGATCTTGTGGACAAAGACTTTAGAGCTACTTACCAGTTCTCTCATGGAACAAGCTTTCCATGTCCCTATGAAAATAAACCAGACTCATTAATTCAAGAAAGCTCTAAAAGATTAACTAAATACTACCTGGACATGTCATTGTAAATATCCTACATGAGCTCTTTACCCTCTTCCGTAATCCAACTCTCACTCTCTTCTTATCTTGTTCTATATTCTCTTAACTCCTACCTTATCTATTTCCTCTTAGCCCAGCTCATTCCTTATTCTTCTCCTTTACTGTCTTCATCTAACCACCCTACTTACTTTATCTCCCCTTTCACTTATTATTTACTGAACCCTCCTCTATTCTTATTACCCTACCTTAGTCCCCTTCAGAACATACTTACTTCTCATTAATCTCCAGTGCTAACAGCAGTCTTCCTTTTTTCCAACTACCTCTTTACTAATAGGTCAGTTTCCTTGCATACTATTCTAAGTATGTTTCTTACTCTGTATTTGTCTTTATTCAAATATTATGACAAAGCTGCATTTATATTACTCTTTGTACCTCTGTTTAAATTAAAAATCTCTGTATAATAGATGTGTATCACAATGTTTTATATCTGTAATGTCTGCATGTAGTACTATTGTATTTTACTACGGTGTCTTACTATTATAATTTACTAACTTGTTTTACTGTGGAGCTTTTCTCCTCATGCCTCCTCTGAAAAAGGGCTTTTGCTCAGTTGGACTATCCTCAAATGTCAAATAAATAATAAGTAAATAAATAATTATTTACAGTTAGTTTCAGGATCAGATGGAATAGGATAAAAATTTTATAATAATTTTACAGATTGGCAGAAAAAATACTTTTTAAAAGTTACAAATAAGTGGTTAAGTGGAGTTTTTATGTACAAAAAGGAAGCCAATCTGGTGGTCCCCTGCCATAAATAAACTCTACAACAGAAGAAAGAAACGGTTGCAAAAAAGAGTAAAATCCCATGATTGGAGGAACTCCGTGGTCAGCCTCAGTAAGAAGCTGAGATCCCTCATAAAATCCTCCAACGCTAGTTACGAAAAACAAAATCGCAACTGATTCTAAAGACAACCACAAAGCATTGTATAGCTATGTCAAGAATCTCAATGGCAACACTCAGATCTGCTCTGAGTTACAGCACAATGGCACTAAATATACAAAACCCACTGATATTGCCAACATCCTGGCAGATAGGTTCAGTGCTAATTTTACCCCTCCCTCACCCCCTAAAGGGCCAATTTCTATACCAGAAGAATGCAAAGTTCCTGTAATCATGGCTGCGCAGGTAAAAAACACACTCTCCAAAGCCAAGAACACAGCATCCATGGGACCTGACAACATCCCAGGCTGCGCGTTCTACATGAACTACAGAACGGACTGGCACCCCACCTAAGTACCATGTTCAGTCATAGCCTCACCTCAGGCTTTGTGCCCACTGAATGATGCACAGCAATGGTTATGCCACTCCACAAAGGGGGGCCACCACAGACCTTGGGAACTACCACCCCATTAGCCTGACGAGTCTGGTCTGCAAGGCTATGGAACGTATCATCATGGAACTTATAAACAATGACATTGGTAATCTCCAAACTCTGGACCCTACCCAGTTCAGGTTTGTAAAAGGCAGATCATGTCTCCTAAACCTGATAGACTTCTTTGAAGCGGACACCAAAGCCGTAGATGAGGGTAAGGTGGTTCACACAGCCTATCTAGATCGCGCCAAGGCTTTTGACGCCATCCTCCACTCTGGAATTATAGATAAACTCACTAAACTAGGTATAAATCCCTATGTCATAAGATGGGTTGCCAACTGGCTCACTGACAGAACCCACAATGTGAAAGTAGCATACTCTAAATCCAACTTCAGACCAGTGACAAGTGGAGTACTACAGGGTTCAGTCCTAGGTCCTCTCCTGTTTGGTATCTACTTCTCTGAAGTACAGGCTAACACAGAAGGTCTTTGGGTAACAAAGTTCACAGATGACTGCAAACTAGGAGCCATAATCAAAACTCCTAATGATGTGGGCATCCTACAAAAGTGCCTCACTGAGACAGATGCCTGGTGTCAGAGCCATGACCTCAAGCTCAATGCCAAAAAGTGCATTGTCATCCCTTTTGGTAAAAACTCTGTACCCATGAACTACCACATAGGCGGTAGTCTACTTAACTCCAAAAGTGTGATAAGAGACCTTGGGACACAGGTGGACAGTAGTCTCTCCTTTGATAATCACATTGCCACAATAGTCAGGAAATCCTTCTACCTGGCACACCCCATCACATTGTTCCCATCTACTCATCACTCATTAGACCCATTATAAAGCACAATGCCCCTTTTGGTATGTACCTCACAAGACATCTACAATAACTGGAAAGGCCACAGAAATACCTCACAAAGAGGATTACCAGCCTCAAACAGATACCCTACGCAGACTGTCTCAAAAAACTCCAGTTTTACTCTGTCGCATATCGCCTACTCAGAAGCGATCTCTGCCTAACATACAAAGCTATGTCAAACCCAGAGCTGTTGGACATGCTCCAGTTAAAGAAATCCCAATCCCTCCGAGCTACATGCTCTAGGGATCTAAATCTTGTCACCACAATAAACAGGACATGCTAGAGGGATAGATTCCTGTCCCAGAGACTTCCCATACTCTGGAACAAACTACCTATCTATATCAAACAAAGCTCCTCATTAGCACTCTTCAAGAAAAATCTTGATGATTGGATGGGAGATAGGAAATTCACTCCGGGGATCACTTCTGTGGCTCTGCTTGACAGGGGCTCAGGAAAATAATTTTCTTGGGTGGCAAAAGCCAGGGTACCGTTTGGCTAGGCTTATATAGGCCCTAGGGCCGATAGCCTAGTACCTACCTATGAACCTATGAACCTATAAGGATTTATGCAGTGGTATGCTTAAAATTGTATGGAAAAAGGAAGAAAATAAAACTGATAATCTGAGACTCATAGTATTGCACAATACAGGTTATACGATTTTTATGAAAATAATTCAGAAGAGAATGGAAAGGAAAATGAAAAGTATTATGGAAGGTAGCATACATAGTTTAGAGGGAAAAGGCATCAGGGATTATTATTCATAGTATGGGAAATTGTGAATGATATTATAAACATGAGTGATGAGAGAAAGATCATGATAAGAGATTTAAATAAAGCTTTTGATACAGTACAACATGTACTTTTGTGGACAATTATGGAAGAGTATAACCACAGTAAGAAAATTAAGAATGTATGTTGTTTTGCATGTAATAAAAATAAAGAAAGAATGTAAGGGAATGGATAGTTAAGCAAAGAAATCAATATTAAGAAAGCTATATGTCATGGATGTCCTATGAGTAGTATATCATTTGCATTAGTTATGAATATATTAGTCAGATATGTAAATTTGCATGAAAGGTGCTACTTATATTACTAATGAAAGAATAAAAATTCCAGTCATGTTTATTTATGCAGCTGATATTATATTGATTATGAGAAACAAAGTCTGGATGAAAGAAGTTATATGTTGTATACATCAATGTTTAAATACTCTCTATGCATAATTCCCCCTTGTAATCTGTGTAGGCGCCAATCTCTCACAGTGTATGTTTCCTTTAAAATACCCTTACTGTCCTGACAGATTTTTTTAACTACTAGAGCATCTAATTTGTACATAGCCGAGTATTTCTTATCAAGTCCCTTGTCTTATTGACCTATTCAGTATTTCTCACACTCCTCCCTAGTGGATCAGTAGCCATGGATATGCACTTCCTGACTCTCTGTGGCCATTCTGGTTGAAATAGGTATTCCGAGGCATTGTAGCCATTACCTCATGTATACTGACAACCCACTTATTCTTAATAAAACAGATAAAGTATATGAGTGGTGTAAGTAATCTTTAATGCTGGAAGCAAAACTCTCTCATACAATCAAATCTAATCCTATAGAGGTTTTCAGTGACTCTTGCACCATGCCTACTGCACAGGGTAAAGACCCTACACATAAAACTGCTTATACTGAGGCACTTACAGGTAACACTAAGACCTCCTGCACAGCAAAACCAAAAAAGGGTCTTCAGCCATCATGTAACTACTTTATTCAAACACCAACTACAGCCACACATAGTGACACTGTATCCATTGCCTCTAATGCTACACCCTTAAGGCAAACCTCTGCACAGCCAAATGTCTTAGTCATTGGTAATTCTGTAGTGAGGAATACCAATGTCTTTCTCACCAAACCTGAATATAGAGAGAGTCACAGTTATCTGCTATTCCAGGGCTAGGATTAATCAAATCACACAAGCACTCAGGTCATTGAATGACAGGTGCCAGTATGACTCTGCCATTGTCCATGTGGGTGTTAATGCCCTGAGACACACCTCCCTTGACTGTTGAAGTGAGACATAATCGAGCTCACTGATTATGTGTCTCAGGCAGGTATGAGCCTAACACTGAGCAGCATACTACCTTCTCCAAAGATGATGCCACTTTACCAACAGAAATTGATTGATTTTAACAATTGGCTTAGCTTCTGGTTTCAGTCCAAGGGAGCACAATATCTGACGGCCTGGGGGGACACAGTTGACAGACCATGGTGCTTTGCCAGGGATGGTCTGCACTTATCTTATCCCCTCTGGCTTTCAGGTATTGGTAAAGACCTTTTCCTCCCCCATAATACCTTTTTAGGTAATGCCAAACTGATAGACCTCCTGACTTAACTGAACCTGTGAAGGAATATCTGAAGGTGGGACTGTTCATCTTAACAAGAAGGTCCACTCCCTCCAAACCTTCCTCTCCCTGGAGAGTGTAGACATGTGTTGTAATGGTGACATAGTTTACAGATATGGACAGTAACCTGGCAATCAAGGTTATAATGTCTTTCACAACTTTAGACCAGCTACTGCACAGGAGGAACCCAAAGGTGGAAGAATCTCAATCTATATTAATATCAACCTCACATCCAGACTAGTTAAACTGTATGACCCACTGAAACTCATACATGTGCAACTCACCATAAACAGGGTCTCGTACCATATCCTTTCAACCTATAGGTCCCCCTCCATGTCCCAGGAAACCGATACTACCTATCTCATTGTACTAAAGTCCCTCACCATGCAACCCAATACAATGTTCATGAGGGATCTCAACTACCTCTCTATAAACTGGGAATCCTACACCACATTTAACGCACAAGCCCAGCGATTCCTAAACTTTGTTAATACCAACATCTTGAAAGAGTTGATCCATTCTCCTACCAGGGGTACAAACATCCTTGACCTTGTACTCATGGACATGGAGGGGGCCAGTATTCTACACACAATGTAATGTCTTCATTCATTAGATCTGACAGTCATGTAGTAGTGCTTGAAATAAAATTTAAATCTGGGGATCCAGCAACACCAAAATTCTTTAGCAACTATTCCAAGGCTAACCTCTCTCTACTAGGCAGCACCTTGAATAAATTTCAAGCACCCCAAACCCAGTAAAATTCATAGTATATGCCAAGCTATTTATATGTATAGCCATACTGATAGCTGAATAAAGCAAGCTTGCCCACTCATATTAAGAATACGACAAACTCAAAAGACAAGCCACCCTGGTGGAATCACATTATCAACTGGTTATACAAGAAAAGAAAAAAAAATCTTGGCCAAGCATAGGAGGAACAAAGACATATATTCTAAAAGTCCCCTGACCAATCTAAACAGGCAGAGGTTTAATTAATACTTCAAAGGCTAAATTTGAAGAAAAAATAGTTTCTCAGGCAAAGGACAGCCACAAAGCTTTCTACAGCTATGCCTGTAACCTCAGGGGAAATATGCAACAATGTGTGTGTAAATAGCATCACCCACACAATCATGAAACAGTGGCAAACCACTTTGCAGTTAAGCCATGACAAAGGACAAATTATTATTCCTGGGATAAAAATTCAAAGAGAGATATTCCAGGGTGACTCTCTGCCACTGCTGCTATTCTGCCTTGCCCTTAACCCATTAAGCTGCCTGTTTAACAGATTAGGTCATGGCTATAATTTGGCTCCCAGAATGCAAAAAAGTGTAAAGACTTTGTATAGCTCATCAGATGAAGAACTGAAAGCACAACTGCAAGTAGTCAAAACTTTTTCAGATGATATAAGAATGTCATTTGGTCTTGATAAATGTGCAAAAGAAACCTTTACAGCAGGAAAGCTGCAGCACCAAGAACTCCTCAATTTGGGACAATAATGATATAAAAGAACTTGAGCAAGAGGGAGTGTATACATGTTTGGGAAGTGATGAAGGATCAACAATAAAACATGAATAAATGCAAATAAAACTCAGTAAGGAATGTTTTAGAATAGAAGACTTAAATTAATCCTGAAAACAGAGTTGACATCCAAGAACAAAGTTCAAGCTATAAACCAGTTTGTCCTTCCTGTCCTAATGTATACTTTTGGAGTGACTGACTGGCCCCAAAAGGTGTTGGACAGATTAGACAGGAAAACAAGAAGGATGCTTCATGCTCATCAAATGATTTATAAAAATCAGTGCATACCAAGATTATATATTCCCCATTCCGGAGGAGTATGGGCCTCCTTGAAATTGATTACATGTATATATCTGCAATTGTGGGACTGCATACATATCTGCTGACCTCAAAGACCCAAACACAGTGAAAGTTTTGAAACATGAGGAGAATAAATCTAAGATGACTTCCCTTCTTAGTCTAACAGAAGGATACCGGCTTCAAACAGGAATGGAAATCAAACCAGAAGTAGATAAAAATAAGGCATCAACTGAATGTGCCAAAAAAACAAAAGAAAGAATATAATATGAAGGATCAGATGGGAAGGCAAGAAATGTGGAAAATGTATAAATATAGTTGCAAGTATGGAAAACTCCTGGAACAAGCTCATGTTGATCAGGATCAAATGCAGGAATGGTTAAACAGAGGCAAATTCAAACCAAAGGATGAAAGGTTAATATTGGCGCCGCATCCATGCTAAGCTGAGTTTTCTGTTGCCCAGTTTAAGTGTAGCCCAGACCGGTGGATGGGAAATAGGAAATTCACACCAGGCCAAGCACCCATATCCCTTGTGGACAGAGGTAGCTTATAAATGCCTGACCCTCAATGTCCTACTTGGATACAGGACATCATTATCCTTTCTGTAAAACTTGGCTAGGCTTAGAAAGGCTCCCTGAGTCATTAACTAAGTAACAATCAATGAATCTAAAAATCTATAATAGACATGACTTTAAATAAAGAAAAAAGTAAAGGACTGGATGATATAGTAAAGATAGGGGGAGTATCTTTCTTTATGAAAGAATTCTGTGTGTTAGAAATAAGATTTGGGTTAAAAATGTAAGCAAGGAACAATGGAATAGGATACTAGATGAAATAAAGGAGCTTTGCTGTTTTTGGAAAACATACAGACTATCATTTAATAAAAAACATGTATTTGATTAATTAAGTTATACTGGGAAATATTATGTATTTAGCTAGTGTTTATATGTTGCCAATAATCTATGAAAAATAAATACAAGTATTTTTTTTCTTTTTTATGGGGTTGAAGATTGTATCCAGTGAAGGGGGAAGTCTTGTACAGGGGCAAGGAAGATGGAGGTTTAAGATTAAAAAACCCAATTGTTTATGCTACTTCTATGAATTTGCATAACGTTTTGTTTTGGATAAATTATTAAAATGAAAAGTTTGTAGTAAATTTACTAAACAAATATACTTGACATTGGGATATGTTAAACAATTTCAAAAGAGGAAAATCTTGTTTAGATGAAGTAATGAGATGTTATCAAGAAAATAATTCTATTATGGAAATAAAAATTGATGAAATAAAAAATGAGAGGAATGTGTGGTATAAAATATCATGATACAATATTACTATGTTAATCCTTGGGCTGAGCTAGAGAATGAAAAAGTTAAGGCTATAAAAATATGAAAAACACGGTGAACAGAATGTCAATATTTTTATAGAGATTAGTGATAAATAAATTGCCAGTAGAGAGAAATATGCCATAAAAAAAAATAAATGACTGAGTTTCTATATATTGTAGTAAAATAGTAACTACTGAACATGTTTTTTTACAATGTATAAGGGTTGCAAAATTGTTGGAAAATTTGTATAAAGAAAATGCTTTTGAAAATACCAAGGAGGGAAATTAAATAATTCTAGATATGATTATTTATGGATATTGTAGCCATAAAAATAAAGAATATGTTAGTAAAATAGATAAAATGCTGAACGAAATCACATTTAATGGTAGATGGAGACTATGGTTGTAGAAATTGAATGAGATTCAAGTAAGATAATGAAGACTGAAGTTTAACATAATAATGAAAAGCAGGATATCTATGATTGTATGACAGTATTGGAAAGGAATGAAAATTAGTACACTGTATACATTTGAAATATGTAAATGTGTAAACAGTATAGCACTTTTTTTTTTTTTTTTTATAAAGAACTCAACTCTTTTCAATACGTGCAACAGGATTGTTTACATCCAGCTGAGCTACACCACCTCAAGCAGATACGGCCTTGGTGTGACATCTCATCTAGAGTATGGCACAAACAGAAGTGCAGCAACTCCCCTTATGCTGCACAGCAGTGTCAGTTATTGATCTACTTGGTGTGGGAAAAGAACCCACAGCCTTCTGCATTAAAGGTAAGCACACTACCTGTTGTGCCACTGACACTGCTAATTGCCATGATAAAAAAAGTTACATCACAGGGCTCAGCACAGGTCACTGTGATATAGAATACATCACAGGGCCCTGCACATTATTGTGATATAGAATATTACATTGCAGATTTCAGCACTATTTGCCATGATACTGAATACTTCATCACGGGGCTCAGCACGAGTTAATATGATATACAAAACTACCTCACAGGGTTCTACACATGTTAACATTATACAGAATACATTATTGGGTCCAGCCTAGGTTACCATGATACAGAGTGCTACATCATAAGGCTTAGCGCAGATTAACATGATAAAAAATACATCACAGGGCTCAGCACATAATACAATGATAATGAATACTGCATCACAGGGCACAGCACATGTTATCATAATACATACACTGTATCACAGTGGTCAGCAGAGGTTACCATTATACAGATTATTACATCACATTGCTTAGCGTAGGTTACCATGATAGAGAATATTACATCACAAGGATCAGCTCAATTTGCCATAGTGCAGAATACTTCATAAAACAACCCTGCATAGGTTACCCTGGTAAAGAATACCACATCACAGTGCTCAGCACAGGTTATCATTATGCAGAAAACTACAACACAGGCCTCAGCACATCTTAATGTAATACAGAATACTGCATCATAGGGTTTAGCCCAGGTTACCATGATACAGAATACTACATCAAAGGCTTAGAAAATGTTACTATGATACTAAATTCTTTACCTCATGGCAAAGCACAGGTTAACATGATACTGAATACTTCATCGTGGGACTCAACTCAGATTATCATGATATAGAATACTACATCACAGGGCTCAGCACAGGTTATCATGATACAGAATACTACATCACAGGGCTCAGCACAGGTTATCATAATACAGAATACTACATCAGAAAGTTCAGCGCAGGTTACCATGATACGGAATATTACATCGCAAGGCCCAGCACAGGCTATCATCATGTATAATACTACATCACAGGGATCAGAAAAGTTTCCATGATACAAAATACTACATCACAGAGCTCAGCACAGGTTATCATGATACTGAGTACTTCATCACAGTGCACAACACAGAATATTGCATCACAGGGCTGAGAACATTCAACCGTGACAAAGAATACTAGATCACAGGCTTTGCACCAGTTACCATGTCACTGAATAATTTTATCACATAGCTCAGCGAAGGTTATCATGATACAGAATACTACATCACAGGGCTCAGCACAGGTTATCATGATACAAAATACTACATCACAGGGCTCAGCACGTGTTATCATGATACAGAATACTACATTACAGGGCTCAGCACAGGGTATCATGATACAGAATACTACATCATAGGACTCAGCATAGGTTATCATGATACAGAATACTACATCACAGGGTTCAGCACAGGCTATTATGATACAGAATACTATGTCACAGGGAATAGAGTATGTTACCTTGAAATATAATACTACAACATAGAGCTCTTCCCAGATTACCATGATATACAATGCTACACTACAGAGCTCCGCACATGTTACTACAATACAGAATGCCACATCACTGTACTCAGCCAAGGCTACCAGAATATTGAATAGTTCATCGCAGGGCCTAGTGCTATGTAACATGATATAGAAGTCTACATCACAGGGCACAACATAGGTTACCATGATACAGATATTCCATCACAGAGTACAGCAGAGGTTACCATGGTACAGAATACTACATCACACAGCTCAGCAGTGGTTGCTAGTATACAGGATACTACATCAGAGGGCTCAGCTGATGTTACTGTGAGACACAGGAGTGGCCTTAGGTCAACTGGTACCCTAGGCAAAAGGGCTCCGTGGTGCCACCCACCACACTTCCCGGTGCCCCCATCCTGGTCTACCTACACCAAATAAATACTGGAAAAGCACCCCTGCTAGAGCAGCACCCTAGGCAGTCAACTAGTTAGCCTATGCCTAAGACCAGCTATGGTGATACAGAATACTATCTCACAGGGTTCAGCCAGGTTATCATGATATGGAATACTTCATGACAGTGCTCAGCACTTTTTTTTAGTGATACAGAATTATAGTCACAGAGCTCAGCAGTGGTTATTGTCAAATCAAATAATATATCATAGGGTTCAGTGTTTGTTACAATGATAGGGAGTACTCCTTACAGATCTCAGCATAGGCTATTGTGAAATAGAATATCACATTACATGTCTCAGCACTTGTTATAATTCTCATTACATGGCTCAGTACTATTCACCATGATACATAATAGTACATCACAGATCTCAACACAGGATATCATCATACAAAGTATCATATCATAGGGTTTAACACAGGTTAATGTGATAAAGTATTCTACATTACAGTGCTCAACACAGGTTACTATGATACTGAATGCATCATCAGAGGGCACAGCATAGTTTAACAAGATACTACATCACAGCGCCAGCACAGGTCACCATGGTACAGAATACTACATCACAGCGCTAGCACAAGTAACCATGGTACAGAATACTACATCACAGTGCCAGCACAGGTAACAATGGTACAGAATACTATATCACAGCACCAGCACAGGTAACCATGGTACAGAAAACTACATCACAGGGCTCACCTACTTTACTGTGATGCAAAATACTACTTCACAAGACTATCATGCTACATATACTATGCCACATGACTCAGCATAAGTTGTCATGACAGAGAATGCTACACCACAGGGCTCAGCACAGGTTAATGATAAAGAATGATACATCCCATGGCTCACACCAGATTATCATGGCTCTGAATACTTCATCATAGGATTAGGAACAGGATAACATTTTACAGAATTCTACATCATAGGGCTCAGCACAGGTTGCCACGATACTGAATTCTTCATCACAGGGTTCACCGCAAGTTAACATGATATACAATAATATACCACGAGGCTCTGCACACATCATCAAGACAGAGAATATTGCACATTAGGGTCAGCACATGTTACTGTGAAATAGAATGCTACATCACAGGGCTCAGCACAGGTTGCCGTGATACTACATACTTCATATGTCTTTATTTTCAGGCTTGATTTACCACCCCCACACCATAATTTTTGAACCCACACTCATCACCCTTGATGTCTGAAGATGTCTAGTGTACTGAAAACAATACTGCATGGCCAACAAACTAGTGACACCAATAAATTAAAGAAAGTAGACACGCGTTTAACAACTCCATTTTTCAGAAGCAGAAATACATGAGCGTATGGAGTAAAATTTTGAAATGCACTTCATTAAAGTCAAGAGATCCGACACTGTATCTTTGATAATGCGATCATATTTTTCTATCATTTTCCTCAATTTGTTTTTTAAACATTTCTGGGTTTAAAAAATTCACACTCCTATTGGAATCAGTAAGAGTTATCTAATATTTGGCATTCAAAATTTAGGGAAATTAGATGACCAGATTTTTGGTTCTGTGTCCCTATTTTCAAGGGCCTTTTTTTAATATTATCAAGTACTGCAGGTTGAAAGGTGTGATCACAGAACTCAGCCCACATTACCATGATACAGCATACTGCATCACAGGGCTCAGCACATGTTATCATGATACAGACTACCATGTCACAGGACATATCACAGGTTATCAGAAAATAAAATGCTTCATCACAGGGCACAGAACAGGCTATCATGCAACAGATTCCTACATCACATGTAGAGTACAGATTAGCATGGTACAGATACTACATCACAGGGACCAGCACAGGTTATCATGATACAGAATACAACATTACAAGGCTCAGCAAAACTTATCACGATAACCAATACTACATCAGAAGGCTCGGCTATGGATCTCATGAAAGAGAATAGTGCATCACAGTGGTCAGCCGTGGGTAACATGCTACAGATACAACATAACAGAGAAGAGCACAGGATATCATGATACAAAATACTTTATCAGAGGGCTTAGAACAAGTTATCATTAGCTAGAATACAACATCACAGGACTCAGAACAGGTTATCATGATACAGTATTCTACATCACAGGGCTCAGCACAGGTTATCATGATACAGAATACCATGTCACAGGATGCAGCACAGGTTATCATGAAATAAAATTCATCACTGGGCTCAGCACAGGTTATCATGTTGCAGACACTACATCACAGGGCTCAGCACAAGTTACAGTGATACAAAATAGTACATCACAGGGCTCAGCACAAGTTATCATGACAAAGAACACAAAATCATAAGACTCAACACACATTATCAAGGACGAAAATACTAAATTACTGGGCTCAGCACAAGTTTACATGAAACAGAATATTATATCAAATGGCTCAGCCAGGTTATCAAGAAATAGAATACAAAGTCACAGGGCTTGGCACAGGTTATCATGATACAGAATACTACATCACAGAGCATAGCACAGGTTATCATGAAATAGAATACTACATCACAATGCTTAGCCCAGGTTACCACGATACAAATACATCTCAAAGATCAACACTGGTTATCATCATATAGAATACAACATCACAAGGCTCAGCAGAGGTTCTCATGCAATAGAATCCTACATCACATGTGCAGTACAGATTATCATGGTACAAATACTACATCACAGGGCTCAGCATAGGTTATCATGATACAGAATACTACATCACAGGGCTCAGCAAAGTTTTCCATGATACAGAATACTACATCACAGGGCTCAGCAAAGTATATCATGATACAGATTACTACATCACAGGGCTCAGCACAGGTTATCATGACACAGAATGCTACATCACATGGCTCAGCACAGGTTATCATGACACAGAATACTACATTGCAGGGCTCACCACAGGTTATGACTACATCACAGGGCTCAGCACAGGATGTCATGATACAGAATACTGCATCAAAGGGCTCAGCACAGATTATCATGATACCGAATACTACATCACAGGGCTCAGCACATGTTATCATGTTACAGAATACTGCATCACAGGGCTCCGCATATATTACTGTGATACAGAATACTACATCATAGGGATCAGCACAGGTTATCATGATGCAGAATACAAAATTACAAGGCTCAACAAAACTTATCACGATAACCAATACTACATCAGAAGGGTCAGCAATGGTTCTCATGAAAGAGAATAGTACATCACAGTGGTCAGTCGAGGGTAACATGATGCAGATACTACATAACAGAGATATCATGATACAAAATACTTTATCAGAGGGCTTAGAACAAGTTATCATTAGCTAGAATACAACATCACAGGACTCAGAACAGGTTATCATGATACAGAATTCTATATCACAGGGCTCAGCCCAGGTTATCATGATACAGAATACCATGTCACAGGTTATCATGAAATAAAATTCATCACTGGGGTCAGCACAGGTTATCATGTTGCAGACACTACATCACAGAGCATAGCACAGGTTATCATGAAATAGAATACTTCATCACAATGCTTAGCCCAGGTTACCATGATTCAGATACTACATCTCAGAGATCAACACTGGTTATCATCATATAGAATACAACATCACAAGGCTCAGCAGAGGTTCTCATGCAATAGAATCCTACATCACATGTGCAGTACAGATTATCATGGTACAAATACTACATCACAGGGCTCAGCACAGGTTATCATGGTACAGGATACTACATCACAGGGCTCAGCACAGATTTTTATGATACAGAATACTACATCACAGGGCTCAGCACAGGTTGTCATGATACAAAATACTACATCCCAGTGTCAACACATGTTACCATGATACAGAATACTACATCACAGGGCTCAGCACAGGTTATCATGATACAGAATACTACATCACAGGGCTCAGCACAGGTTATCATGATACAGAATACTACATCACAGGGCTCAGCACAGGTTATTATGATACAGAATACTACATCACAGGGCTCAGAAAAGTTTATCATGATACAGAATACTACATGACAGGGCTCAGCACAGGTTATCATGATACAGAATACTACATCATAGGGCTCAGCACAAGTTACTGTGATACAGAATACTACATCACAGGGCTCAGCACAGGTTATCATGATACAGAATACTACATCACAGGGCTCAGCACAGGTTATCATGATACAGAATACTGCATCACAGGGCTCAGCACAGGTTATCATAATATGGAATTGTACATCACAAAGCACAGGAGAGGTTATCATGGAACAGAATACTACATCACAGGGCTCAGCACATTTTATCATGATGCAGAATCCTGCATCACAGGGCTCAGTGTAGGACAGTGTAATACAGAATACAATATGACAGAGCTCAACACATGTTATTATGATAAGGAATACTTCATCTCAAGGCTCAGCACAGGTTATCATAATATGGAATTCTACATCACAGAGCACAGCAGAGGTCATCATGGAAAGAATACTACATTGCAGTGCTCAGCACACTTAATCATGATACAGAATACTGCATCACAGGGTTGAGCACAGGTTCTCATGCAATAGAATTCTACAACACATGTACATTACAGATTAGCATGGTGCAGATACTACATCATAGCGATCAGCACAGGTTACTTTGATAAAGAATACTACATCACAGGGCTCAACACATGTTATCAAGAAGTAGAGTCCTACATCACAGGGTTCAGCAAAGGTTATCAAGACAGAAAATGATATAGCAGAAGACACAGCACAGGTTACCATGATACAGAATACTACATCACAGGGGTCAGCACAGGTTCATAGTTTCATGAATGGGCTCATCACAGGATATCATGAAATGGAATCCTACATCACTGGGTTCTGCACAGGTTATTATAATACATATACTGCTTCACAGGTCGCAGCACAAGTTACTGTGATACAGAATACTACATCACAGGGCTCAGCACAGGTTACCGTGCTACAGAATACTACATCACAGGGCTCAGCACAGGTTACCATGATACAGAATACTACATCACAAAGCATAGCACAGGTTATCATGAAACAGAATACTTCATCACAATGCTTAGCCCAGGTTACCATGATACAGATACTACATCTCAAAGATCAACACTGGTTATCATCATATAGAATACAACATCACAAGGCTCAGCAGAGGTTCTCATGCAATAGAATCCTACATCACATGTGCAGTACAGATTATCATGGTACAAATACTACATCACAGGGCTCAGCACAGGTTATCATGATACAGAATACTACATCACAGGGCTCAGCTTAGGTTATCATGACACAGAATACTACATCACAAGGCTCAGCACAAGGTATCATGATACAAAATACTACATCCCAGGGTCAACACAGGTTACCATGATACAGAATACTACATCACAGGGATCAGCACAGGTTATCATGATACAGAATACTACATCAAAGGGCTCAGCACAGGTTATCATGATACAGAATACTACATCACAGGGCACAGCACAGGTTACCATGATACAGAATACTATATCACAGGGCTCAGCAAAGTTTACCATGATACAGAATACTACACCACAGGGCTCAGCAAAGTTTATCATGAGACAGAATACTACATCACATGGTTCAGCACAGGCTATTGTGATACAGAATACTACATCACAGGGCTCAGCACAGATTATCATGATACAGAATACTACATCACAGGGCTCAGCACAGGTTATGATGATACAGAATAATACATCACAGGGCTCAGCACAGATTATCATGATACAGAATACTACATTACAGGGCTCAGCACATTTTATCATGATACAGAATACTGCATCACAGGGCTCAGCACAAGTTATCATGAGAAAGAACACAAAATCATAAGACTCAGCACACATTATCAAGGATGAGAGTACTATATCACAGGGCTCAGTCAGGTTATCAAGAAATAGCATACAAAGTCACAGGGCTTGGCACAGGTTACCATGATACAGAATACTACATCAAAGAGCATAGCACAGGTTATCATGAAATAGAATGCTTCATCACAATGCTTCGCCTAGGTTACCATGACACAGATATTACATCTCAAAAATCAACACTGATTATCATCATATAGAATACAACATTACAAGGCTCATCAGAGGTTCTCATGCAATAGACTCCTACATCACATGTGCAGTACAGATTATCATGGTACAAATACTACATCACAGGGCTCAGCACAGGCTGTCATGATACAGAATACTACATCACAGGGCTCAGCACAGATTACCATGATACAGAATACTACATCACAGGGCTCAGCAAAGTTTATCATGATACAGAATACTACATCACAGGGCTCAGCACAGGTTATCATGATACAGAATACTACATCACAGGGCTCAGCATAGGTTATCATGATACAGAATACTACATCACAGGGCTCAGCAAAGTTTTCCATGCTACAGAATACTACATCACAGGGCTCAGCAAAGTATATCATGATACAGATTACTACATCACAGGGCTCAGCACAGGTTATCATGACACAGAATGCTACATCACATGGCTCAGCACAGGTTATCATGACACAGAATACTACATTGCAGGGCTCAGCACAGGTTACGATGATACAGAATACTACATCACAGGGCTCAGCACAGATTATCATGATACAGAATACTACATCACAGGGCTCAGCACAGGATGTCATGATACAGAATACTGCATCAAAGGGCTCAGCACAGATTATCATGATACCGAATACTACATCACAGGGCTCAGCACATGTTATCATGTTACAGAATACTGCATCACAGGGCTCCGCATATATTACTGTGATACAGAATACTACATCATAGGGATCAGCACAGGTTATCATGATGCAGAATACAAAATTACAAGGCTCAACAAAACTTATCACGATAACCAATACTACATCAGAAGGGTCAGCAATGGTTCTCATGAAAGAGAATAGTACATCACAGTGGTCAGTCGAGGGTAACATGATGCAGATACTACATAACAGAGATATCATGATACAAAATACTTTATCAGAGGGCTTAGAACAAGTTATCATTAGCTAGAATACAACATCACAGGACTCAGAACAGGTTATTATGATACAGAATTCTATATCACAGGGCTCAGCCCAGGTTATCATGATACAGAATACCATGTCACAGGTTTCATGAAATAAAATTCATCACTGGGGTCAGCACAGGTTATCATGTTGCAGACACTACATCACAGAGCATAGCACAGGTTATCATGAAATAGAATACTTCATCACAATGCTTAGCCCAGGTTACCATGATTCAGATACTACATCTCAGAGATCAACACTGGTTATCATCATATAGAATACAACAGCACAGATTATTATGGTACCGAATACTACATCACAGGGCTCAGCACAAGTTATCATTGTACAGAATACTACATCACAGGGCTCAGCACAGATTTTTATGATACAGAATACTACATCACAGGTTATGATTTTTATTTTTATTTTATTTTACATTTGTTGACCGGGCTAGTCTAGCTGGAGAAAATTCCATTTTCAGTAGAGGCCCGGGGAGAAAAGCTCCACAAAAATAAGTACATAGAGACAGAAAATAAAAATAATAGTTTACATGTTAATGAAAACAATAACAAAATGAACAATTTAAGATTATTACTACAAGAGTTAATTACTATCATACATAGTTACAAGAAAATAAGAAGCTATATGTTTTAAAATTAAAGGTGCATGAATTAATTACTACCACTCACAGTTGTGGTCTAGGGAAAAAAGCTATTAAATTATATACAGAGAATACAGAGATGCATGTCAGATATGGATACAAGGAAAGGAGGTAAAGAAAAGAGTGTAAAGGATAAGGGATAAGGGGGAAAAAATAAAAGGAGATTAGATTATGAAAATGGGATGAAGTTAGGACAGTAGTAGGCAAGGAAGCGAATTTGAAGACAGTGTGGGGGGAAGAGAAGAATGATACAGAAAACTACATCACAAGGCTCAGCACAGGTTGTCATGATACAAAATACTACATCCCAGTGTCAACACATGTTACCATGATACAGAATACAACATCACAGAGCTCAGCACAGGTTATCATGATACAGAATACTACATCACAGGGCTCAGCACAGGTTATCATGATACAGAATACTACATCACAGGGCTCAGCATAGGTTATTATGATGCAGAATACTACATCACAGGGCTCAGAAAAGTTTATCATGATGCAGAATACTACATGACAGGGCTCAGCACAGGTTGTCATGAGACAGAATACTACATCATAGGGCTCAGCACAAGTTACTGTGATACAGAATACTACATCACAGGGCTCAGCACAGGTTATCATGATACAGAATACTACATCACAGGGCTCAGCACAAGTTACTTTGATACAGAATACTGCATCACAGGGCTCAGCACAGGTTATCATAATATGGAATTGTACATCACAAAGCACAGGAGAGGTTATCATGGAACAGAATACTACATCACAAGGCTCAGCACATTTTATCATGATGCAGAATCCTGCATCACAGGGCTCAGTGTAGGACAGTGTAATACAGAATACAATATGACAGAGCTCAACACATGTTATTATGATAAGGAATACTTCATCTCAAGGCTCAGCACAGGTCATCATAATATGGAATTCTACATCACAGAGCACAGCAGAGGTCATCATGGAAAGAATACTACATTGCAGTGCTCAGCACACTTAATCATGATACAGAATACTGCATCACAGGGTTGAGCACAGGTTCTCATGCAATAGAATTCTACAACACATGTACATTACAGATTAGCATGGTGCAGATACTACATCATAGCGATCAGCACAGGTTACTTTGATAAAGAATACTACATCACAGGGCTCAACACATGTTATCAAGAAGTAGAGTCCTACATAGGTTCATACTAGGCTATCTGCCCTAGGGCATTTATAAGCCTAGCCAGAATGTGTTTGGCTTTCGCCACCCATTTTAAATTTATTTTGCTATGCCCTTTTTCGAGGTTAGTATACTGTGCCTCTGTCTAACAGTGACACAGAAGTGATACCCGCGGTAAACCTATGATCGCCCATCCACTCATCAAGATTCCTCTTGAAGAGAGTCAATGAGGGACTCTGCCTAACCTGGACTGGGATTTTATTCCAGAGTGAAGGGAGGCTCTGGGTTATGAATTTTTCCCTCCAGCATGTCCTATTTATTTCAGTGCTGAGGTTCAAGTCTCTCGAGCGCGTAGCTCGATGGGATTTGGATTTTCTGAGGTGCAGCATGTCCATTAATTCCGGGTTGGACATGGCTTTATACGTCAGCACAGATTGCCTCTGAACAGGCGGTATGCCACTGAGTAGAGCTGGAGTTTCTTTAACTGGGCAGCATATGGCATCTGTTTGAGCCCTTTGATCCTCTTGGTGAGGTACTTTTGGGGTCTTTCCAGTTGCTGCAGGTGTCTGGTAAGGTACATCCCAAATGGGGCATTGTACTCAATTATGGGCCTGATGAGGGATGAGTAAAGAGGCACGATGACCTCCCCTGATCTAGATGTGAATCCCTTCATGATTAGGTGGGCTATATAAAATGTTTTTCTAACCACTTTAGCCACGTGGTTGTCAAATGAGAGACTGCTATCAACTTGGGTCCCCATGTCCCTAATTACTTCTTCTGTACTTAATGGATTATCACCTATGTGGTAATTTGTGGGCACTTTGTTTTTGCCAAAGGGGATGACTATACACTTTTTGGCATTTAGTTTGAGGCCATGGCTCTGGCACCAGTTGTCTGTTTCTATGAGGCCCTTTTGGAGGATGCTTGTGTCGGCTGGAGAGTCGTTTATGGCGCCCAGTTTGCAGTCAGCTGCGAACTTGGTCAGCCACAGTCCTTCCATGTTGGCCGTTACCTCCGAGAAATATATACCGAACAAGAAGAGGTCCCAGGACTGAGCCTTGTGGGACACCACTTGTAACTGGTTTGGAGTCTGACATGGCTCCAGCAATTCTAACCATGTGGGTTCTGTCCTTGAGCCAGTTTGCAATCCATCTAGTGACATAGGGGTTTATATTTAAGCTGGTGAGCATATCTATAATGCCCGAGTGGGGTATTGTATCGAAGGGTTTTGCGAGGTCCAGGTAGGCTGCGTGGACCACCTTCCCCTCATCAATGGCCTTGGTGACTGTTTCAAAGAAATCAACCAGGTTTAAGAGGCAGGATCTGCCCTTAACAAAGCCGAACTGGGTAGTATCCAGTGTCTGTAGGTCCCCAATATCTTTATTTATGAGGTCCATGATGATCCTTTCCATAGCTTTGCAGACCAAGCTAGTCAGGCTTATGGGGCGATAGTTTCCAGGATCTGTTGAGGCACCACCTTTATGGAGAGGGACCACTGTTGCTGTACGCCACTCTTTGGGCACATATCCTGTAGTAAGGCTGAGACTGAACAGTAGTTTTATGTTTGGGTTTAGCTCTTCTTGGAGTTCATGTAGGACATGAGCCGGGACACCATCTGGTCCCATTGATGCTGTGTTTTTTGCTTTGGAGAGGGCGGCTCTTACCTGAGCATCTGAGATGTCAGGGGGGCAGCACTCTGTTAGGATAGATATTTGCCCTTCTGGTGGGGGGGAGAAGTTTGCGCTGAACCTGTCAGCTAGGATGTTGGCAATGTCTGTGGGTTCAGTGTATTTTTTGTCATTTAGGACTAATTCTGAGCATATCTGGGAATTACCACCCAGGTTTGTAACATAACTAAAGAAAGCCTTGTGATTATCCTTAGTGTCCTGTGCAATTTTTCTCTCGAAGCTGGCCTTAGACAATTTTATGAGTGCCCATAGTTTTTTGCTAATACTGATCAGTGATGCCTTCCCTTTTTGGGATTTTGCTCTATCATTTAGTAGCTTCCTCCTTCTATTGTATAGTTTGTTTATGGCTGTGGTCCACCAGACAGGACGTCTGCCTTTGGAGGATTGGGTCTTGGTTTTATTTGGGATCGCATGATCCATGCATTCCTGAAGGTGTTCATAGAATGCATTTATAAAGCATTCTGCGGTCTCGACCGTATTTTCCACAGGCCCGGGGGCTTTGAAGGATTCCACCTCGGTTTTGAGGAGTGTGAAATTTGCTTTAGAGAAGTTTTTCACTGTGGTTTTCTGGGCAGGGGGTGGGGTCGGGATGTGAATATCCAGTGACATTAGTTTATGGTCTGATCTTACCAGTGAGGGATAAACTTCTGGTCTGGAGCATAGAGTCCCCATGTTGGTGATGATCAGGTCCAGTATGTTTTCCCCTCTTGTGGGAGTGTAACAAGTTGTTCCATAGCATTTGAGTTTATAAATTCTAGGAACCTTTGGGCTAGGGTGTTGGAGCTAGAGTAATGCTCCCAGTCTATGTTTGGGTAGTTGAAGTCACTCAATATAATGGTATTTGGAGAGACCTTCATATTTTCCAGAGTTCTCAGGAAGGCCGAGTGGGGTTCCTGGGTTTGGGAGGGTGGTCTGTAGCAGGCTATAAACTGGAAGGCAGTTTTACCCACTGTTAGTTGCACATGGATAGTCTCTGATGCTTCGTGCTTTGCCACCAACCTGGAGATGTGGGTATCTTTGATGAATATCGATACTCCCCCTCCTTTTGTGGTTCGGTCCAAGTTTTAAATAAAAGCATGGTATGAGGTATAACCTGGTAGTGCTGGGGTGCTCTCAGGAGCCCTGAACCAGGTTTCTGTTACTGCACAGATATCATTGTTCTCCATGCTAAGGAGAGTTTCAAGTGCGTACATCTTGAGGTTTAGACTTCTGGCGTTGAGTAGCATTACTCTTAGTTTCTTATCCCTTGTGATACCTATGTAGGTGGGTTTGTCTTTTGAGCCTTGCCTAAAAAAGGCAGTATGGGGGTAGCAAGAGCCTTTGCCAATATCCAAAAGCCCAGGGGTGACAGGTGCAAGCCATCCCTAGCAAAGCATCGTGGCTTGTCGAGCATATCATCCCAAGCTGACAGGCATTGGATCCCCTTTGAATGACACCAGTACTTAAGCCAATTGTTGAAATTGATCATCTTGTCTTCATATTGGGCATCATTCTTGGTGAGGGTAAGATGCTACTCAAGGTCAGGGTCATGCCGGCCTGGGCTACATGCTCAGAGAGCTCCTTTATGTCTCTTTTCATGTAGTCCAGGGAGGTACATCTCAGGTCATTCACACCAGCATGGACAATGACTGAGTCATATTTGTACTTGCCTTGCAGTGACCTGAGTGCTTGTGTTATGTGGCGAATCCTAGCACCCGACAGCCTGCTCACCGTGACCCTCTCCTTGTTCAGCCTGGTGAGCAGGACGTCAGTGTGCCTGATGATAGAGTCACCTATTACAAGTGTATCAGGTGTGTTGTTTAGTCTTAAGGAATGTGACTGTTCGGCAAACTGGCTTTGTGAGATATGTGTTGCACGTGTTTTGTTTTGGGGTAGCGGTTGCTTGGGTGTCTGCTTTGGAGGTCTCTGCTGCTTAGGCAGTTCTTTATTTAGAGCTTCCGAGTATTTTTTTGTGTGATTATGTGTTTGGTTTGCTGTCCTGGTAGGTCTATGTGAGACTGGAATTGTAGTGAGTGTGGTTTCCTTCTCCTCCTGACTGGTTATGCCAGTACTGAGTTGAGAGAGCTTAGCCTCCAGTTTGGCTATATGGTTGCATCTCTCACATGTGTTGGAATTTGTTGGGAAGAGGAGAGGGTTGTCTGTGTACATGAGGCAGTTGTAACATTGCCTCAAGATTCCCAGATTCACCAGCTGGACTGGAGAGGAGATTGACAACTGACCTTTGGACATGCTAGAATAATATTGGGAATTCCTTAATAATTGAAAACAAGGGCCAGTGGGGAGTGAGGGTGTAGTGCTTTTAATTTTTAGTGCTGACATATAATTGCTTTCATCACATCTTCATCTTACATCACAGGGTTCAGCAAAGGTTATCAAGACAGAAAATGATATAGCAGAAGACACAGCACAGGTTACCATGATACAGAATACTAAATCACAGGGGTCAGCACAGGTTCACAGTTTCATGAATGGGCTTATCACATGATATCATGAAATGGAATCCTACATTACTGGGTTCTGCACAGGTTATTATGATACATATACTGCTTCACAGGTCTCAGCACAAGTTACTGTGATACAGAATACTACATCACAGGGCTCAGCACAGGTTACCGTGCTACAGAATACTACATCACAGGGCTCAGCACAGGTTATCATGATACAGAATACTACATCACAGGGCTCAGCACAGGTTACCGTGATACAGAATACTGCACCACAGGGCTCAGTACAAGTTACTGTGATACAGACTACTACATTACAGGGCTCCATATAAGTTACAGTGGTACAGAATACTACATCACAGGGATCAGCACAGGTTATCATGATACAGAATACTGCATCACAGGGCTCGGCACAAGTTTCTGTAAGACAGAATACTGCATCACAGGGCTCAGCACAAGTTACTGTGATACAGAATACTACATTACAGGGCTCCACATAAGTTACAGTGGTACAGAATACTACATCACAGGGATCAGCACAGGTTATCATGATACAGAATACTGCATCACAGGGCTCAGCACAAGTTTCTGTAATACAGAATACTATATCACAGGGCTCAGCACAGGTTAATGTGGTACAGAATACATCACAGGGCTCAGCACAGGTTACCATGCTACAGAATACTACATCACAGGACTCAGCAGAGGTTATCATGATACAGAATGCTACATCACAGGGGTCAGCACTGATTATCATGATACAGAATACTACATCACAGGGCACAGCACAGATTATCATGATAAAGAATACTACATCACAGTGTTCAGCACAGGTTATCACGATGCAGAATACTGCATCACATGGATCAGCACAGGTTATCATAATATGGA